>NW_027362260.1:0-142104 GCF_039654945.1 Dendrobates tinctorius
CCTTTACATGGAGGCGGGGCGGACCGGAGCGAAAACAGGAGGGATGACCGTTTCCGGGGCGGGGGTTCTAGTATTGAATTCGCGGTTAAGCTCCTCCTCTTCTCTGATTGGCTGAATACAGGACTGTTGGTGATTTTGAATTCCCCCCCCTCTCTGTTACAAAGAATATTCAACAAAACTCCCCATCGCGGCGCCGCCGCTAGATCTGTCCGTTATTTGGATTTTTCCGTTGCTATTTTCCAGCTTCTTCATAATGTAATAAGTAAATAAATACTTTAGGGACAGTGATCTCCAGAAGCCTCATCTGACCCAGGCAGTCGCTCCTCATTACAGGTGGTGGCGGCCAGTACAGGGCAGGGAGCCGCATGTAACGAGTCCCGGAGGCTCCATCCCCGGAGAAGAGGAGAAATATCAGATACAAGATAACGATCCCCAACCACCGATGTGATCTGCAGCGACCATCGCCGCGCACGGGATCTGCTCCAATCAACGTCAGGAATAATGTTCACTAAGACAATATAGAAAAGGGAGTGGGAAGGCGCCAGCACCGATCCGGGGACAAATACGGGTATAGGCAGAACACACTGGAGAGGCGGCACCAGGACCCAGCGCGTGTGACATCAGATTGTGATCGCTAACGCTTCTCCGGAGCGCAATGTGCGACTGAGCGGGAAATTAGGGTTCACTAACGGCTCAGTAAATGACGGCGGAACATCGAAATAAAGAACCGACCATTCGCCCGCTACTTAATTTACTTTCAACTCCTTAGTGACCGTATTCCTGCTGAATCTCTGCTCTGTACAGAATCCGCCTCAAGCACCGCAGACCCCGGCTGTGCACACCATACCCCTCTCCCTTACAATGGATGAGACTAGAGAAAGTGCTGAGCGATAACTGGAATCTCACTTCTCACCTGTGATATCAGAAACCGCAGCCGCCATCTATTCCTGAGAGAGTGCGATCCGTATAGGGAGAACACGCACATAAACCGGACAGCGGAAGGAAAAGGAGTGCGTAGAATCCGAGACTCCATGAACTTGTATTATTCCAGTGAAGCGCAGTGACGGCCGGGTGCCCTCATAGATCGCTGTAGCGCGGCTCCTGGATTCATCCAGTGTTGTGTCTGCACCTCACTACTACCACCCCCAGCATTCACAGGAAACTCACAAATTGGAATGGAAAGGGTTAATGTAAGAGGAGATGAAAAGAGAAAGCAGAGATCCAACCAGGAGGATAATCTACTGGAAATGTCACTGAGCAGAGATCATCATTACCAGCTGCGGGAGAGCGAGGACCTATCGCCGAGTGCAACGCACCACCTGCAATCATTATCACTGACCTATTGGAGAGAGGAGGTCCCAGTGTAGACGTTTTCTCCGGAAAGGAGCTGCTCAGCACATGCACGGCCTTGATGAGGACACTACACAGGGCAGCGGAGGAGCAGCTCTTATGGTGAGGGGGTGGGCGGCTCTTAGAAGAGCCTTTGGGGTGATGGCGGAGCAGATCTCACTTGGCGCTGGTGTACTTGGTGACGGCCTTGGTGCCCTCGGACACGGCGTGCTTGGCCAGCTCTCCGGGCAGCAGCAGGCGCACGGCGGTCTGGATCTCCCGGGAGGTGATGGTGGAGCGCTTGTTGTAGTGAGCCAGGCGGGAGGCTTCCCCTGCGATGCGCTCGAAGATGTCATTGACGAAGGAGTTCATGATGCCCATGGCCTTGGAGGAGATGCCGGTGTCGGGGTGGACCTGCTTCAGCACCTTGTACACGTAGATGGCGTAGCTCTCCTTCCTGCTCTTCCTCCGCTTCTTGCCGTCCTTCTTCTGAGGCTTGGTCACGGCTTTCTTGGAGCCCTTCTTGGGAGCTGGCGCAGACTTGGCGGGATCAGGCATGATGGGAACGAGAAACGTCTCCGCACAAGAGAGAAGAATAACGACCCTGCTCCTCCCAGAGGAGTTTATAGCCCGGCCATGCAAATGACTCTGCTGTCAGATCGCCGTGCTATTGGGTGACAAAGTCATGTGACCAACGGAACCGTCAGTCGCTCCGCCCACTGCAGCTCATTGATGGCTCCACAAGTCTGATTTACATTGGTAACTTGTGATCCATCCAATGACAGGAGAGGAGGGCGGGGCAGATGATTATAAAAGCGACAGCCGCGCAGCTATTGCCTTATATCACGCAGATTTTTTTTTTCTGTTTCTTCTTGTTATCAGCGATCACCACCATGTCTGGACGCGGCAAACAAGGAGGGAAGGTCCGCGCTAAAGCCAAGACCCGCTCATCCCGGGCAGGACTGCAGTTCCCGGTTGGCCGTGTGCACAGGCTTCTCCGCAAGGGCAACTACGCCGAGAGGGTGGGCGCCGGCGCTCCGGTCTATCTGGCCGCTGTGCTGGAGTATCTGACCGCTGAGATCCTGGAATTGGCCGGTAATGCCGCCCGAGACAACAAGAAGACCCGCATCATCCCCCGACACCTGCAGCTGGCGGTGCGCAATGACGAGGAGCTGAACAGGCTGCTGGGTGGGGTGACCATCGCCCAGGGGGGCGTCCTGCCCAACATCCAGGCCGTGCTGTTGCCCAAGAAGACCGAGAGCAGCAAGTCCGGCAAGAGCAAGTGAGCGCTGCTGCCGATCCCACCTACACAACCAAAGGCTCTTCTAAGAGCCACCCACCCCGTCACCACCAGAGCTGACGCCGCTGATCTCGGGTCCTCACATTCCAGACACCACGGGCTGCCGCCACCAGTCTGTAGGTTGCTGCGCACACTGGAATCCGTTGTGCGGTTTCTACCCAAAACACTGGAGTGTCGGGAGATGAATGGGATAATATCATATGAAGCCTCAGACCTGTGGGGGGAGAGGAGTCCCTCATTAGTGTCTGATCCTCCGGCCCCTGACATCGCTGTGGAGATAACACGCAGTGATCACGTATCGGGGGGGAGTTGGCGGCCGCTGCCGGCGATTCTCCACATCAGTGACTGCGGCTCCTCCCGGAGGACGATCCCGTGATGGCGGCTCTGGAGGGCTGGACTCAGCGCGGTTCTCGGGTGACCGGATTGTGATCTCCGCTGTCAGCCGTGACCGGTAGTAATCCTCCGCGGAACAAGAGCGGGAACTTCAAATCCCCCAACGGATCCTGTGATCAGACAATGAGCGGGAATCCTCGGTAAAGCGCCGTCCTCAGTGACGTACATAGACGTCTTTCCAACTCCGTTTAACTCCTTACTTGCCGTGTTGCTGCTGATCTCCCCTTATTTAGCAGTGTCCACAGATGCGGCACCTTCTCCCCAGCCCCCGGCAGCGCTCACATCGGGCTCCTCCAGAGCATCTGCTGCTTGCAGCCCCCTGTAATCACTGCAGACACAACTGGGAGTCCTGATAATACTTACTAAAAGGGTTAACCCCACAATAGTGTAGTGTAATCAGCCGCAGGCTTCACTGAACAAATACTAAGTAACGCAGAAAAATAAGAATTAATAAAGCCAATAAACCACGAATCCTCCTGCTTTTCTTTCATTGCTAAAATATCACAGATCAAAGCATCATACCTAGTGAGGAGCGAGCAGTAAAGAGCTCGGGTGCTCGTTCGGGTTGAGCAAATTTGAATACTCAGGTACTTGGACAGAACAACGAGCCCAATGTAAGTCTATGGGAGACCCCAGCATTTCTACATGGATCCCCCAGGTCTAAAAACATCTGAAAATGATGGAAACACTGCTGCAATGACAGGGGACATCATGGGGATCACCCCTGGAAGCATTCCTGACTCCTAGGTCACAGCTTTATCATTGTAGCATTTACCAACCCTAGGTGGCCATGTGGTGTGTGATATTAGCAGACACATCTTGTCTTTCAGAGTCCCTCCTTCATAAATGAAACAAGTGTAAAGATGGATGTTTCAAATATATCCCTACTAGTGTTGAGCATTCCGATACTGCAAATATCGGGTATCGGCCGATATTCGCTGTATCGGAATTCCGATACCGAGTACCGATATTTTTTCAATGTCGGAATCGGAAGTTCCCATAATGCAAAGAGCCACTGTTGTGGCTCTGATTGGCTGCCGAAATGATGTCATCATGATGCGCCGTCAGTTCGAGCCTTCCGGGGGAGGGGGGTCTATGCAGACTGCCCGGGGTTCTGTACCGGCCTGCCGGTGGTCTGTACTGACTGTCCGGGGGTCTGAGCGGCCTGCCGGGGGGGCTGTGCCGACTGTCCGGGGGTCTGTGCAGGCTGCGGGGGTCTGTGCAGGATCGTCCGATGGGACTACAAGTCCCATCGGGCGATGCCTGCTACCATGACGGTGATTGACACATTAACCAATGATGGGACAGTAGTAGTCCCATCATCCGGCCTATGTGTTGAATGTAAAAAAAAAAAAAAACATACTACATACATGCTACATACATGCAACATACATACTGCATATATTCCACATGCATGCAACATGCATACTACATATATACCACTAGAGTTGAGCGAAACGGGTCTAAAAAATTCAAAAGTCCCCGACTTTTGGCAAAGTCGGGTTTCATGAAACGAAACCCGACCCTAGGATGAGGTCGGCGACTTACGCGCCAAAGTCGCGTTTCAAAAGTTTGTTTTGCGCTCTTTTTCAGCCAATCAGGATCCACGGACACTGTGGGCAACGTGATGACATAGGCAGGGGTCACCACCATCTTTCAGAAGGGCATGCAAGTGATTGGCTTGCTTTGGTGGGCGTCACAGGGGGTATAAAAGGGCGTGCACGCCGACCGCCATCTTACTTCTGCCGATCTCAGTATAGGGAGAGGTTGCTGATTCTGTAGGGAGAGCGTTAGGCAGGGAAGAAGACAAAAAAAACTGCTTCTGCTGCTAGCGATTTTGCCTGCACAACACACCAGTCACTGTGTGTGCAGTGCAAGGGGAGGCTATATAGTGGTGTATCAGTGGTGTTGGTTGTTGGGCTGCCTTCTAAGGCTTCCAGACAGGCTGGCATTGCTGTTTACCCACTGCTCTGCAAACTGCTTTTTTAAAAGCATTCCAATCTCCCTTATCCTCTAGTCACTTTTGTCACAGCTGTGCCATTGAGCCTGTGACATAGCGCTCAGATATCAGTGGGCCTCACACAATCCAAAAGTGTCCAGTGTCCAAAAGTGTGTGCAGAAATTCAAAATCTCCCTTATCCTCTAGTCACTTTGGTCACAGCTGTGCCATCGAGCCTGTCACATAGCGCTCAGATATTCATTGGGCCTCACACAATACAAAAGTGTCCAGTGTCCAAAAGTGTCTGCAGAAATTCAAAATCTCCCTTATCCTCTAGTCACTTTGGTCACAGCTGTGCCATCGAGCCTGTCACATAGCGCTCAGATATTCATTGGGCCTCACACAATCCAAAAGTGTCCAGTGTCCAAAAGTTGTGCAGAGATTCAAAATCTCCCTTATCCTCTAGTCACTTTGGTCACAGCTGTGCCATCGAGCCTGTCACATAGCGCTCAGATATTCATTGGGCCTCACACAATCTCACACAAGGAAAGACTAGAAGCAATGGGATGAAACTGAATGGGAGGAGACACAGATTAGATATTAGAAAAAACTTTTTGACAGTTAGAGTGATCAATGAGTGGAACAGGCTGCCACGAGAAGTGGTGAGTTCTCCTTCAATGGAAGTCTTCAAACAGAGGCTGGACAGACATCTGACTGGGATGATTTAGCGAATCCTGCTTTGAGCAGGGGGTTGGACCAGATGGCCCAGGAGGTCCCTTCCAACTCTACGATTCTATGATTCTATGATTCTATGATTCTAATCCAAAAGTGTCCAGTGTCCAAAAGTGTGTGCAGAGATTCAAAATCTCCCTTATCCTCTAGTCACTTTGGTCACAGCTGTGCCATCGAGCCTGTGACATAGCGCTCAGATATCAGTGGGCCTCACACAATCCAAAAGTGTCCAGTGTCCAAAAGTGTGTGCAGAGATTCAAAATCTCCCTTATCCTCTAGTCACTTTGGTCACAGCTGTGCCATCGAGCCTGTCACATAGCGCTCAGATATTCATTGGGCCTCACACAATCCAAAAGTGTCCAGTGTCCAAAAGTGTGTGCAGAGATTCAAAATCTCCCTTATCCTCTAGTCACTTTGGTCACAGCTGTGCCATCGAGCCTGTGACATAGCGCTCAGATATCAGTGGGCCTCACACAATCCAAAAGTGTCCAGTGTCCAAAAGTGTGTGCAGAGATTCAAAATCTCCCTTATCCTCTAGTCACTTTGGTCACAGCTGTGCCATCGAGCCTGTGACATAGCGCTCAGATACCAGTGGGCCTCACACAATCCAAAAGTGTCCAGTGTCCAAAAGTGTGTGCAGAGATTCAAAATCTCCCTTATCCTCTAGTCACTTTGGTCACAGCTGTGCCATCGAGCCTGTGACATAGCGCTCAGATACCAGTGGGCCTCACACAATCCAAAAGTGTCCAGTGTCCAAAAGTGTGTGCAGAGATTCAAAATCTCCCTTATCCTCTAGTCACTTTGGTCACAGCTGTGCCATCGAGCCTGTCACATAGCGCTCAGATATTCATTGGGCCTCACACAATCCAAAAGTGTCCAGTGTCCAAAAGTGTGTGCAGAGATTCAAAATCTCCCTTATCCTCTAGTCACTTTGGTCACAGCTGTGCCATCGAGCCTGTCACATAGCGCTCAGATATTCATTGGGCCTCACACCATCCAAGAGTGTCCAGTGTCCAAAAGTGTGTGCAGAGATTCAAAATCATAGAATCATAGAATCGTAGAGTTGGAAGGGACCTCCTGGGCCATCTGGTCCAACCCCCTGCTCAAAGCAGGATTCGCTAAATCATCCCAGTCAGATGTCTGTCCAGCCTCTGTTTGAAGACTTCCATTGAAGGAGAACTCACCACTTCTCGTGGCAGCCTGTTCCACTCATTGATCACTCTAACTGTCAAAAAGTTTTTTCTAATATCTAATCTGTGTCTCTTCCCATTCAGTTTCATCCCATTGCTTCTAGTCTTTCCTTGTGCAAATGAGAATAAAGTTGATTCTTCTACAATGTGACAGCCCTTTAGATATTTGTAGACAGCTATTAAGTCTCCTCTCAGTCTTCTCTTTTGCAAACTAAACATTCCCAAATCCTGCAACCTTTCCTCATAAGACAGGGTTTGCAGACCGGTCACCATTCTGGTCGCTCTTTTCTGAACTTGCTCCAGTTTGTTGATGTCTTTTTTAAAATGTGGTGCCCAAAACTGGACACAATATTCCAGATGAGGTCTGACCAAAGAGGAGTAGAGGGAAATAATGACTTCACGTGATCTAGACTGTATGCTTCTGTTAATACATCCTAGAATTGCATTTGCCTTTTTTGCTGCTGCATCACACTGTTGACTCATATTCAGTCTGTGATCTATTAGTATACCCAAGTCTTTTTCACATGTGCTGTCACTTAGCCCTATTCCTCCCATTCTATATATGCTTTTTTCATTTTTATTGCCCAGATGTAGTACTTTGCATTTCTCCCTGTTAAAAACCATTCTGTTTGTTGCTGCCCACTTCTCCAGTTTATTTAAATCTTTTTGAATCCTCTCTCTCTCTTCTCTAGTATTAGCTATCCCTCCTAGCTTTGTGTCATCAGCAAATTTAATCAGTTTACCCTCAATTCCTTCATCTAAATCGTTGATAAAGATGTTGAACAATACAGGGCCCAGGACAGAGCCCTGTGGTACCCCACTTGAGACATTCTTCCAACTGGATGTGCAGCCATTTACGACCACTCTTTGGGTCCGATCACTAAGCCAGTTATGAATCCACCTAACAGTTGCCTTGTCCATTCCATACTTAGTCATTTTTTCAATAAGGATTGTATGAGAGACTTTGTCAAATGCTTTGCTGAAGTCAAGATATACTATATCTACAGCATTTCCTTGATCCACCCAATCAGTGATACCGTCATAGAAGGAAATTAAGTTAGTCTGACATGACTTATTAGTTAGAAACCCATGCTGACTCTGTTTAATCACTTCATTCTTATCCAGGTATTGACATACATGTTGTTTAATAATTTGTTCAAAGATCTTTCCTGGTATAGAAGTCAGACTCACCGGCCTATAGTTGCCTGGGTCCACCTTCTTCCCCTTTTTGAAGATAGGAACAACATTTGCTCTTCTCCAGTCTTCTGGCACTTCTCCTGTTCTCCAAGAATTTTCAAAGATTATGGAGAGGGGTTCAAAAATTTCTTCTGCTATCTCCTTCAGTACTCTGGGGTGTAATTCATCTGGACCTGGAGACTTGAATTCATTTAGGTTAGCTAAGTGTTTCCTCACTATCTTTCTGTTTATAGATATCCTGGATTCTTCTATTCCCTTAATAGGACAGTGAATAACAGTTGATGTTGCATTTCCTTTCTGAGAGAAAACAGATGCAAAATAGGAATTTAAAAGTTCAGCCTTCTCAACATCCTGTCTTACCATTTCATCATTTTCATCCTGTAAAAATCCTATAGCATCTTTGACTTTTCTTTTACTTTTGACATATCCCCAAAATCCTTTATTATTGCTTTTGACATCTCTTGCAAGCCTCAGTTCATTTTCAGCTTTAGCTAATCTGATTTGTGCCCTGCAGGTTCTGCAGACAGCATTATATTCTTCTTTAGATATGCCTCCCTCTTTCCAGTTTATAAACATTTTTTTCTTCCTTTTTAGCATGTGCTTAAGTTCTGTGTTCATCCATCCTGGTTTCCTTAAATGCTTCCTATTCTTCCCTCTTTTCGGAATTGTTAACAACTGTGCTTTGAGAATTTCATTTTTCAAGATTTCCCATCCTTCCTGGACATTTTTGTCTTTAAGGATATCCAGCCATTGGATCCCTCCAATTCTCTTTCTGAATCCCTTAAAATCTGCCTTTCTGAAATCTAACCTTGACGTCTGAGTCTTCACAGGTCTTCCACCTCTAGTTATCCAAAATTCTAAAATAGCATGGTCGCTACCTCCTAGGGTCCCAGCCACTTTTACCTCCTCAACCATTTCCTCCCTGTTTATAAGGATTAGATCCAAGGTAGCAGTTCCCCTTGTTTTCTCCCCTACCTTTTGGAAGATAAAGTTGTCAGCAAGAGAGGATAAGAATTTCCTTGACCTGTTAGTTTTGCCTGAGAGAGATTCCCAACAAATGTCTGGATAGTTGAAATCTCCCATGACAACTATGTCATATTTTTTGGAGAACTTGGCCATCTGATGCATAAAGAGTTCATCTATATCTTCGGCTTGCACAGGCGGCCTGTAGTAAATGCCTACAATGGTGTCCTTTCCATTGTTCCGTCCTTGTATTCTTACCCAAACAGTTTCCACAGAACTTCCAGTCTCTGAAGCTTCAATCTCTGTGCAGATATACGCGTTTCGAACATACAATGCGACACCCCCTCCTCGTTTATCAAGTCTGTTTCTTGCAAATAAGTTGTATCCTTCTAGTCTTGTATTCCAATCATGTGTATTGTCCCACCAAGTTTCAGTGATTCCAATTACATCATATTTCTTTTCCTGTGTTAGTAGTTCCAATTCTCCTTGTTTGTTGCCCATGCTTTGTGCATTAGTATAGAAACATTTTAGTTTGTGATTGGTTTCTCTTTCTCCAATATTTTTATTAATTAGATTCTTTCGTCTTTGTTCTTCCTTTCCACTTCTAATAGCAGAGTTCTCAATAGCATTTGTCAGGTGTATGGCTTTTTCTGGTCTTTTGCTTCCCTTCCCATGTTGTTCTAGTTTAAAGCTCTCCTTACAAGTGTAGCAAGGCGACTTCCAAATACATGCTTTCCAGTCTTCGTAAGGTGCACCCCATCTCTAGCAAGTAGTCCATCGTATAAGTAGTTCACTCCGTGATCCAGAAATCCAAATCGTTGCTGACGGCACCATCGACGTAGCCAGTTGTTCACCTGCAGAATCTTATTCCACCTCCTTGTTCCATGGCCATCCACTGGGAGGATGGAAGAGAAGACCACCTGCGCTCCCAGTTCTTTCACTTTCTTGCCTAAGTCTTCAAAGTCTCTGCAGATGGTTTCCAGGTCGTTTCTTGCGGTGTCATTTGTCCCCACATGTAGTAGCAGGAATGGGTAGTCATCTGTAGGTCTGAAGAGTCCTGATATCCTGTCAGACACATCTTTAATTTTTGCACCTGGAAGACAGCACATTTCTCTTGAAGTTATATCCGGTCTGCAGATAGCGGCCTCAGTTCCTCTCAGCAGGGAATCCCCCATGACCACCACTCTCCGTTTCTTCTTCACAACATTTTTCTTTCTCCATCCAGGAGGACTCTGAAGGCGTACAAGGTTGCTGTTTGTTGGCAAAGTCTTATCCTGATGTATTTCTTCATCGTTTTCCTGCGTGAGAGCCTGGTACTGGTTTCTGAGCAGTATGGGTGCTGACTGCCTCCTGATCCTCCTGCTTCTCTGGGTCACATGTCTCCATTCCTCTGTTTCTTCAGGTGCACTTCGAATTTCTTCTCTTTCTGTAACATGAAGAGATAATTCTGCTCTGTCCAAGAACTCTTCACCTTCCTTAATGATCTTCAACGTAGCTAACCTCTCTTCGAGATTTTGCAACTTTTCCTCCAACAGGGACACAAGCTTGCATTTGTGGCATGTGAAGTTTGGCTTTTCCACTGGTAAATCTGTGAACATGTAGCAAGAAATGCAGCTCACCAAATGGCTCCTGGCCTCTTCCATCTTGAGATTTCTTAAAAACGATGAAAGATGAGCCAAACTTCGCGCGCCAAAACCCAGTGATCGTTGAGCTCGCGGAGACTCTTCACTTATCCCAGAAGGCACTGGGAATATGCAAATGATCTCCTCAAGACTCTTCCCCTGGTTTTCCGATTTCCTCTTTTCAGCTGCAACCGCCAAAACCCAGTGATCGTTGAGCTCGCGGAGACTCTTCACTTATCCCAGAAGGCACTGGGAATATGCAAATGATCTCCTCAAGACTCTTCCCCTGGTTTTCCGATTTCCTCTTTTCAGCTGCAACCGCCAAAACCCAGTGATCGTTGAGCTCACGGAGACTCTTCACTTATCCCAGAAGGCACTGGGAATATGCAAATGATCTCCTCAAGACTCTTCCCCTGGTTTTCCGATTTCCTCTTTTCAGCTGCAACCGCCAAAACCCAGTGATCGTTGAGCTCGCGGAGACTCTTCACTTATCCCAGAAGGCACTGGGAATATGCAAATGATCTCCTCAAGACTCTTCCCCTGGTTTTCCGATTTCCTCTTTTCAGCTGCAACCGCCAAAACCCAGTGATCGTTGAGCTCGCGGAGACTCTTCACTTATCCTCTAGTCACTTTGGTCACAGCTGTGCCATCGAGCCTGTCACATAGCGCTCAGATATTCATTGGGCCTCACACAATCCAAAAGTGTCCAGTGTCCAAAAGTGTGTGCAGAGATTCAAAATCTCCCTTATCCTCTAGTCACTTTGGTCATAGCTGTGCCATCGAGCCTGTCACATAGCGCTCAGATATCAGTGGGCCTCACACAATCCAAAAGTGTCCAGTGTCCAAAAGTGTGTGCAGAGATTCAAAATCTCCCTTATCCTCTAGTCACTTTGGTCACAGATGTGCCATCGAGCCTGTGAAATAGCGCTCAGATACCAGTGGGCCTCACACAATCCAAAAGTGTCCAGTGTCCAAAAGTGTGTGCAGAGATTCAAAATCTCCCTTATCCTCTAGTCACTTTGGTCACAGCTGTGCCATCGAGCCTGTCACATAGCGCTCAGATATTCATTGGGCCTCACACAATCCAAAAGTGTCCAGTGTCCAAAAGTGTGTGCAGAGATTCAAAATCTCCCTTATCCTCTAGTCACTTTGGTCACAGCTGTGCCATCGAGCCTGTCACATAGCGCTCAGATATCAGTGGGCCTCACACAATCCAAAAGTGTCCAGTGTCCAAAAGTGTGTGCAGAGATTCAAAATCTCCCTTATCCTCTAGTCACTTTGGTCACAGCTGTGCCATCGAGCCTGTCACATAGCGCTCAGATATTCATTGGGCCTCACACAATCCAAAAGTGTCCAGTGTCCAAAAGTGTCTGCAGAAATTAAAAATCTCCCTTATCCTCTAGTCACTTTGGTCACAGCCGTGCCATCGAGCCTGTCACATAGCGCTCAGATATTCATTGGGCCTCACACAATCCAAAAGTGTCCAGTGTCCAAAAGTGTCTGCAGAAATTCAAAATCTCCCTTATCCTCTAGTCACTTTGGTCACAGCTGTGCCATCGAGCCTGTCACATAGCGCTCAGATATCAGTGGGCCTCACACAATCCAAAAGTGTCCAGTGTCCAAAAGTGTGTGCAGAGATTCAAAATCTCCCTTATCCTCTAGTCACTTTGGTCACAGCTGTGCCATCGAGCCTGTCACATAGCGCTCAGATATTCATTGTGCCTCACACAATCCAAAAGTGTCCAGTGTCCAAATGTATGTGCAGAGATTCAAAATCTCCCATATCCTCTAGTCACTTTGGTCACAGCTGTGCCATCGAGCCTGTCACATAGCGCTCAGATATTCATTGGGCCTCACACAATCCAAAAGTGTCCAGTGTCCAAAAGTGTGTGCAGAGATTCAAAATCTCCCTTATCCTCTAGTCACTTTGGTCACAGCTGTGCCATCGAGCCTGTCACATAGCGCTCAGATATTCATTGGGCCTCACACAATCCAAAAGTGTCCAGTGTCCAAAAGTGTGTGCAGAGATTCAAAATCTCCCTTATCCTCTAGTCACTTTGGTCACAGCTGTGCCATCGAGCCTGTCACATAGCGCTCAGATATCAGTGGGCCTCACACAATCCAAAAGTGTCCAGTGTCCAAAAGTGTGTGCAGAGATTCAAAATCTCCCTTATCCTCTAGTCACTTTGGTCACAGCTGTGCCATCGAGCCTGTCACATAGCGCTCAGATATTCATTGGGCCTCACACAATCCAAAAGTGTCCAGTGTCCAAAAGTGTCTGCAGAAATTCAAAATCTCCCTTATCCTCTAGTCACTATGGTCTCAGCTGTGCCATCGAGCCTGTGACATAGCGCTCAGATATCAGTGGGCCTCACACAATCCAAAAGTGTCCAGTGTCCAAAAGTGTGTGCAGAGATTCAAAATCTCCCTTATCCTCTAGTCACTTTGGTCACAGCTGTGCCATCGAGCCTGTCACATAGCGCTCAGATATTCATTGGGCCTCACACAATCCAAAAGTGTCCAGTGTCCAAAAGTGTCTGCAGAAATTCAAAATCTCCCTTATCCTCTAGTCACTTTGGTCACAGCCGTGCCATCGAGCCTGTCACATAGCGCTCAGATATTCATTGGGCCTCACACAATCCAAAAGTGTCCAGTGTCCAAAAGTGTGTGCAGAGATTCAAAATCTCCCTTATCCTCTAGTCACTTTTGTCACAGCTGTGCCATCGAGCCTGTGACATAGCGCTCAGATATCAGTGGGCCTCACACAATCCAAAAGTGTCCAGTGTCCAAAAGTGTGTGCAGAGATTCAAAATCTCCCTTATCCTCTAGTCACTTTGGTCACAGCTGTGCCATCGAGCCTGTCACATAGCGCTCAGATATTCATTGGGCCTCACACAATCCAAAAGTGTCCAGTGTCCAAAAGTGTGTGCAGAGATTCAAAATCTCCCTTATCCTCTAGTCACTTTGGTCACAGCTGTGCCATCGAGCCTGTCACATAGCGCTCAGATATCAGTGGGCCTCACACAATCCAAAAGTGTCCAGTGTCCAAAAGTGTGTGCAGAGATTCAAAATCTCCCTTATCCTCTAGTCACTTTGGTCACAGCTGTGCCATCGAGCGTGTCACATAGCGCTCAGATATTCATTGGGCCTCACACAATCCAAAAGTGTCCAGTGTCCAAAAGTGTGTGCAGAGATTCAAAATCTCCTTATCCTCTAGTCACTTTGGTCACAGCTGTGCCATCGAGCCTGTGACATAGCGCTCAGATATCAGTGGGCCTCACACAATCCAAAAGTGTCCAGTGTCCAAAAGTGTGTGCAGAGATTCAAAATCTCCCTTATCCTCTAGTCACTTTGGTCACAGCTGTGCCATCGAGCCTGTGACATAGCGCTCAGATATCAGTGGGTCTCACACAATCCAAAAGTGTCCAGTGTCCAAAAGTGTGTGCAGAGATTCAAAATCTCCCTTATCCTCTAGTCACTTTGGTCACAGCTGTGCCATCGAGCCTGTCACATAGCGCTCAGATATTTATTGGGCCTCACACAATCCAAAAGTGTCCAGTGTCCAAAAGTGTCTGCAGAAATTCAAAATCTCCCTTATCCTCTAGTCACTATGGTCACAGCTGTGCCATCGAGCCTGTGACATAGCGCTCAGATATCAGTGGGCCTCACACAATCCAAAAGTGTCCAGTGTCCAAAAGTGTGTGCAGAGATTCAAAATCTCCCTTATCCTCTAGTCACTTTGGTCACAGCTGTGCCATCGAGCCTGTCACATAGCGCTCAGATATTCATTGGGCCTCACACAATCCAAAAGTGTCCAGTGTCCAAAAGTGTCTGCAGAAATTCAAAATCTCCCTTATCCTCTAGTCACTTTGGTCACAGCTGTGCCATCGAGCCTGTCACATAGCGCTCAGATATCAGTGGGCCTCACACAATCCACAAGTGTCCAGTGTCCAAAAGTGTGCGCAGAGATTCAAAATCTCCATTATCCTCTCGTCACTTTGGTCACAGGCAGCTGTGCCATCGAGCGTGTCACATAGCGCTCAGATATCAGTGGGCCTCACACAATCCACAAGTGTCCAAAAGTGTGCGCAGAGATTCAAAATCTCCATTATCCTCTCGTCACTTTGGTCACAGGCAGCTGTGCCATCGAGCGTGTCACATAGCGCTCAGATATCAGTGGGCCTCACACAATCCACAAGTGTCCAGTGTCCAAAAGTGTGCGCAGAGATTCAAAATCTCCATTATCCTCTTGTCACTTTGGTCACAGGCAGCTGTGCCATCGAGCGTGTCACATAGTGCTCAGATATCAGTGGGCCTCACACAATCCACAAGTGTCCAGTGTCCAAAAGTGTGCGCAGAGATTCAACATCTCCATTATCCTTTTGTGACTTTGGTCACAGGCAGCTGTGCCATCGAGCGTGTCACATAGTGCTCAGATATCAGTGGGCCTCACACAATCCACAAGTGTCCAGTGTCCAAAAGTGTGCGCAGAGATTCAAAATCTCCATTATCCTCTCGTCACTTTGGTCACAGGCAGCTGTGCCATCGAGCGTGTCACATAGCGCTCAGATATCAGTGGGCCTCACACAATCCACAAGTGTCCAGTGTCCAAAAGTGTGCGCAGAGATTCAAAATCTCCATTATCCTCTCGTCACTTTGGTCACAGGCAGCTGTGCCATCGAGCCTGTCACATAGCGCTCAGATATCAGTGGGCCTTACACAATCCAAAAGTGTCCACTGTCCACAAGTGTGTGCAGAAATTCTAAATCTCCCCTGTCCTATAGACACCTTGTACCTTGTTTTACATTACTATATAGTTTGTTGGATTTTGTCTACATTTCTACCAAAAATGAGGAAGGCTGGTGGAAGAGGCCGTGGAATTGGGCGGGGGTTGGCAGCTGGTAATGATGGTGTTGGTGGTGGATCTGATGGTAGTGGCAAGAGCAAAATAGGACCGAATGCAGGAGGTGCTGACCCTGCGTCATCGTCTGGCTACATAAGGCCTCAAACGCTTAGTTTTCTAGGAGTTGGCAAACCGCTTTTAAAGGCAGAGCATCAGGAAAAAGTTTTGTCTTACATTGCTGACTCAGCCTCCAGCTCTATCGCCTCCTCTTCTTCAGTTGTAAAAAGTAAAAGCACTGAGTCATCATTGGAGGCTCATGTTCATGAACCACACCTTTCCTTGTGTCCTTCACCCCAACCAAGATTGAAGGATGACGCAGGCCATACTACTGATTACTCCATGGAGCTGTTTTCACATACCATGCCTGGATTATCAAGTGAAATGGTGAATTACCCAGGCCAAGATGAATCTGACATGGAGTGCACTGATGCACAGCCGCTGATGGATGATTCTGCTGGTACATTCACTCAGAGCACTACATTGTCCTCGCAGTGTACAGAGCCAGATTTTGACCCTGATGAGACTCAGGTGCCCCTTCCCGCACACTATAACACCATACACGGTGACACAGAGAAAGGTGCACATGACATAGAAGAGGAGGTGATGGATGACCCAGTTGTTGCCCCAGATTGGCATCCATTGGGGGAAGACGGTGCTGCTTCCAATAGCTCAGATGAGGAGCATCCACAGCAGACATCGACATCGCAACAGCTGTTATCTGGCAGGCCCGGAGCACTCCAAAGACAGGTTCCAAACATCAAAAGAGTTGCTGGACAGCTTGTACAGAGGGTCAAAAGATCACAGCGTGCTAGGCCGCAAAATGTCTGCCAAAGTAGGAAGAGTGCAGTGTGGCACTTTTTTGAACAAAATCCTCATGATCAGGCCAAGGTTATCTGTAAGAAGTGCGCAAAGACCTTTAGCCGAGGGAAAAATCTGAAAAATTTGAATACCAGTTGCATGCTTAGACATTTAACCAGCATGCACTTGCAAGCGTGGACACAACACCAAACCTCAAGTGCCACATGTGCAACTGATCACAACGAAGGTAGTCAGCAACGCTACATTGTTTCCCCCACTGTAAGCCCACCGGTTAGCACAGCAGCAAATGTTGAGGTGTCGTTGCAAGACCACAGCAGTCAGGGAATCCCACTGTTATATCAGTCAGCAGTCGTACGAGCACTCCATCTGCAGCTGCCACTGTTGCACACGATGTGTCCCCCTATCGAGCAGCTAGTGGAAAGCTTCAGCAGGCTGTGTTGCAGATGATGTGTTTGGGCGACAGACACACCGCCGAGGTGCTGGCCGAGTACTTGAAGCGACAAACTGAGTCATGGCTGGGCAGTGTACATCTTGAGGCAGGCAAGGTAGTTAGTGATAACGGCCGTAATTTTGTGGCAGCCATAGCCCTTTCAAAACTCAGCCACATACCTTGCTTGGCTCACACCTTGAACCTGGTGGTGCAGTGCTTCCTCAAAAATTATCCGGAGTTAACAGCCCTGCTCCAGAAGGTGCGAAGACTGTGCGCGCACATCCGCCGGTCGCCTGTACACTCCGTTCGTATGCAGAAGCTGCAGCGATTGCTCCACCTTCCCAACCACCGCCTCATTATCGACATTGCAACAAGGTGGAACTCCACCCTGCACATGGTGGAGCGGCTGTGCGAGCAGAGGCAGGCCATAATGCATTTGTGGGAGGATACACGGCCAGGCACTTTGAGAGCAGACATGGAGTTGACAGGCGTGCAGTGGTCGAAGCTGAAAGACCTTTGTAAAGTCCTTCAGTGTTTTGAGGAATGCACACGGCTGGTAAGCGCAGACGACGCCATCCTAAGCATGAGCATCCCACTTATGTGTCTGCTCATGCAAACTTTGACGCACCTTAAGGAGCAGGCGTCTGCAGCCAATGTTGATGAGGAGGAAGAGGAGGAGGGAATCCTTGATGACATTCAGCCATTGTCTGCTCAGGGACCTCTCCTGGACGAGGTGGAGGAAGAAGAGGAGGAGGAGGATGATGATGGGGATGATTACTTAGGGGAGGAGGATGCATCTCGTGGGGCAAGTGAAAATGTTGGCGTGGCAAGGTCTGGTACAGGGTTTGTGCGTGACTGGAGGGATGTGGATTTGCCAGAAAGTGCTCCTCCACCCAGCACTCGCAGTGCATCATTGACACCGGGAACATTGGCCCACATGTCAGATTATGCCTTGCGGATCCTAAAAAGGGACCCCCGCATTGCCAAAATGATGAACGATGATGACTACTGGTTGGCCAGCATCCTGGATCCACGCTATAAAGGCAAATTACAAAACATCATGCCACAGGAGAACCTTGACCTAATATTGGCTAATAAACAAGCAACTCTGGTAAATCGGTTGCTTGAGGCATTCCCAGCACACAGCAGCGGTGATGGTTCTCACAAGAGCCGTACGGGCCGGGGCAGCTTGGCAGAGGTGTTCGTGGTGCACACAGCAGAAGTGGCGTTGTAGACAGGGGTTTCATGACAATGTTGTGGACTGATTTTTCAAATACCGCTCACACAACTGGTAATACTGCATCGATGGAAAGTGACAGGAGACAGCAGTTGTCAACTATGGTTACAAACTACTTTTCCTCCCATATCGATGTTCTCCCACACAGGTCATTCCCCTTTGACTATTGGGCCGCTAAACTGGACACCTGGCCTGAATTGGCCCAATATGCCATACAGGAGCTCGCTTGCCCAGCTGCAAGTGTGCTATCGGAAAGAGTCTTCAGTGCAGCTGGATCAATCCTGACAGAAAAAAGGACCCGTCTGTCAACCCAAAATGTGGATGATCTAACCTTCATTAAAATGAACCACGCATGGGTTTCCAAGGATTTTGTCCCACCCTCCCCTGATGACACATAGGGTGACAGAAAAATGGCTTGCTTTGGTCCACCTCTTCCTGGTACTTCACCTATTTTGCATTTTGCATCAGCTGAATGTCCAACATCAACATATGCCACTTTCTAAAACTCCCTAACTGTGCTGCCTCCCCCCCATGGCCGGGGTCACCACCTACCGCACGACACCGTGCGAGTGCCGTTGCCCTGGACAGGTGGGTAGGCCGACACTTGGGCGCGGGCACTGGCACAGGGTCCCTCATAGTGCAATCAAGTGTCTCTGACGGTGGTGGTGCACACCCGCCGTCAGACACACCGCTGTACTATGAGGGACCCAGTGCCAGTACCGACGCCCACGAGTGGGCCCCCCTTGCTTGGGCAGGGCCCCAGCATTTGCAATCTTTACCTCTCCCTGCTCCTCCGCTGTGTAATCTGGGCCGTCAAATCCATACTGTGCCTGACACCGTCTGAGCCTGCCTCCTGAGACATATATTTTGAATGTGTACGCTATCCATACATGTTATCCGGGGATACGGTACCCTTTCTAACCTTTGTGCAATAACGTGCAATCCATACTGTGCCTGACACCGTCTGAGCCTTCCTCCTGAGACATATATTTTGAATGTATACGCTATCCATACATGTTATCCGGGGATACGGTACCCTTTCTAACCTTTGTGCAATCACGTGCAATCCATACTGTGCCTGACACCGTCTGAGCCTGCCTCCTGAGACATATATTTTGAATGTGTACGCTATCCATACATGTTATCCAGGGATACGGTACCCTTTCTAACCTTTGTGCAATCACGTGCAATCCATACTGTGCCTGCCACCGTCTGAGCCTGCCTCCTGAGACATATATTTTGAATGTGTACACTATGCTATCCATACATGTTATCTGGGGATACGGTACCCTTTCTCACCTTTGTGCAATCACGTGCAATCCATACTGGGCCTAACACCGTCTGAGCCTGCCTCCTGAGACATATATTTTAAATGTGTACACTATCCATACATGTTATCCGGGGATACGGTACCCTTTCTAACCTTTGTGCAATCACGTGCAATTCATACTGGGCCTAACACCGTCTGAGCCTGCCTCCTGAGACATATATTTTGAATGTGTACGCTATCCATACATGTTATCCGGGGATATGGTACCCTTTCTAACCTTTGTGCAATCACGTGCAATCCATACTGTGCCTGACACCGTCTGAGCCTGCCTCCTGAGACATATATTTTGAATGTGTACGCTATCCATACATGTTATCCAGGGATACGGTACCCTTTCTAACCTTTGTGCAATCACGTGCAATCCATACTGGGCGTGAGAACGGCTGGCGAGCTGTTAAGCAAGCTACAGCACCTGTCCAGACAAGTACAGGGATTCCCTAGCGAGGAGACTTATTTGATTGTTTTCAATGTTGGGACAGCAATTTTTGGGGAGCACTATACTCTGGAGAATGATAGATGGGGCCCACCATACACTGGAACATTCCAAAGGTGGACATCAGACACTGGAGCAGCATTTACAGGGCCCATTATACACTAGAGCATTAGAAATGGGGCCCATTATGTTTGGAGCATTATTTGGGCCGATAAGACAGTGGAGCTTCATCCATGGGGACCAACATATACTGTAGCATTATGTGGAGCTCATCATATACTGTTTCATACATTATATGGGACCAATGATTCTGTATGGAGAAATAGATGGGCCTCGTCATGAGATGTAAAAAGTGAGGTATTTTTCATTGTACTATACCGCTATTTATCTGCCGTATCGGAGCATGATGAGTTGTGGTATGTGTTAAAGGGGTGCTCTTTCGCCCAGGGCACATGAAAACCTGCAGCCAGCCCTCCCCCCCCCACAACTTTAGCCAAATAACCCCCATTTTTCAGTGCGTAACTTGTATTATGAAGTTAATTAAGGTTGACAAGCTTAAGTAAGAAGAATTGATGCTTTTGGCATTCAAATGGGCACTGTAGGTGTGTTTCCTGTCCTCCTCTCACTGCCGACTTTTATTCCCCATTGACTTACATTGGGTTTCGTGTTTCGGGACGACCCCGACTTTTCCCTATAATCGGACGATCTTGCTCAACCCGACTTTTGGAAAAGTCGGGTTTCACGAAACGAAACGCGACCCTAAAAAACCAAAAGTCGCTCAACTCTAATTGCAGCTCATTTTTTCTTCTCCTATTAGTGTGCATCCATCCCTATCCATCTACATTGGTTGGTTGAAAACACTATATAGGAGTAGATAGAGGAGCCTTTTTTCTGGCTTGTGCCCTTCAGCTGCAGCCAGATTAGTATTACCCAATTTTTTTGGAGCCTCATCTTTTGCATTGTAGGTTACCTGCCTGCATTGTAATAGCTCCAGAAAGTTGGTGATACTCTCACTTTCAAATCTTTGGTCACATCCTTTTAGTTCCCCCCCCCAAAAAAAAAAACAAAAAAACAACAAAGTTCACCAAACACTACATTTGAAAGTTGTGTAGGCCACATTAGCTCCCATTAAAGTGTAGTCGACACACGCACTGCATACAATTAGTGTTTCTTATACCTGTAACCAGCTGTTCAGGAATAAGCACACTAAGGCCCCCTTTGTACTTTTCTGCCTATCTTTATCAGTCTAGCAAGATGAAGAAGGCAGGGAGTAAGGCACGTGGGCGTGGAGTTTCAACAGGGAGAGGACGTGGGGATTCTGCAGGGAGAGGACGTGGGGATTCTGCAGGGAGAGGACGTGGGGATTCTGTGCCTGCTGTTGGCACCAGTGACTCAGCATCTCCCAGTTTTAGCAGGCAACAGTCCTTTATGTGCAGCTTTGTAGGACCTCACCGTACCCCACTGCTGCGGGAGGAACAAATTGAAGCCGTTTTCGGATGGATGGCAGCTAACGCATCGACTTCAATTACTTCCACATCCTCTCAGGGCCAGAGCACCGAAGAGCAACCATCTGTCTCTTCACCACCTGCCAAAGTGCCCAGGCAGTCACAGAGCCCTGGACAGGAGCCATCACGGTCTCTACTTCTGTTCTCGGAATCTGTTGGTTTGGAAAGAGGGGGCCCGCCAAGCAGCATTCCAGAATGTGAAGAAGAGGGAGTATGCAGTGATGCGCAACTTCTTTGTCCCTCTGAATCTGAAGAGGCGGGTGGGCCAGTGCCTATGGTCAGCACACCTCCGTACGCATCAGATGATGACGAGACACAGGTGCCACTTTCTGTTGCGTACGGTGCTGGCGAGACAATCCAGGAGAAGCAGGTGTTTGAAGAGGGGAGTGTAGATGATGAGGTCCTTGACCCATCATGGCGTGAGGAACAGGAAGGTGGTGGGAGCAGCTCTGAGGAAGAGATTCCCCTAACGGCCAAAACCGGAGGGAGAGGGAGGGGGCAGACTTGGTTGCCTGTAGCCTCCACTTCAACACCCGTTAGGAGCATTACACTTTCAAAAGGGAAAACGGGCGTGGTCCTTTTTTGACACAGTTGCAGATGACATTTGCTTTGTCAAATGCAAGCTGTGTCATCAGAGAGTCAAAAGAGGGAAAAATGTCAGCAACCTCAATACCACTAATATGTGGAAACATGTGCAGGCCAAGCACGAGGTGGAGTTACACAGACACACTGAAGACGTAGGCCAACGTACAGCAGCACCTACCACCTATTCAGCTCGTGTTGGGGCCTCTTCCTCCAGCTCACACACAGCTGGTTCGGCTTCCTCACAGGATCGCCAAGGAAGAACCTCTGGCACTGTTGTCCGGAGACCCTGTGACATTCCACCCACAGTACCACGTTACAAGTCTTCCTCACACTCCCAGGCCACTCGACAGCCATCGGTAGCACAGGCATGGGAGAAAAGGCGGCCATACTCGGCTAACCATCCCCGAGCACAGGCTCTGAATGCTGGCATTGTCAAACTACTGGCACTTGAAATGCTCTCATTCAGGCTGGTGGAGACTGACACCTTCTGGGACTTCATGGCATTGGCAATCCCACAATACACCGTGCCCAGCTGCTTTTATTTCAGCAGGCGAGCTGTCCCTGCCCTGGAGAAACATGTGGAGGCAATCATAAAACATGCGCTACTAAACGCCATCAGTAGCAAGGTCTACCTGACCACCGATGCGTGGACCAGTAACCATGGACAGGGATGATACCTTTCCCTCACTGCCATTGGGTCAATGTTGTGGAGCCGGGTACAGATCTGGAGAGTGGTGCTCTACGTGTTCTGCCAACTCCACGGATTGCAGGAATCCAGTCTGTACACATTGACTCCTCCTCCTTCTCAAGTTCCTCTGAAACAGCGCAGCAGGAGCCTGTTACGACCGATATGAGCTCAGCCGTGGCCAAACGTCAACAGGCCGTACTGAAATAATTTATTTGGGGAATCGAAGCCACACAGCGCAGGAGCTCTGGAATGCCATCAAGCAGGAGAGCGACGTGTGGTTTCTGCCAGCGAATCTCCAGCCGGGCTTGGTAGTGTGTGACAATGGACGAAATCTGGTGGCAGCTCTTGGCCTAGGCAACCTCACTCACATCCCATGTCTGGCACATGTGCTCAACTTGGTCGTGCAGAGCTTTCTGAGGGACTATCCGGATCGTGATGCACTGCTGCACAAGGTCCGCATAGAGTGCGCTCACTTGCGGCGTTCCAGCACGGCAAGGTCGCGCCTTGCTGCTCTGCAGCGCCGATTACGCCTTCCGGAACATCGCATCATATGTGACCTACCCACCAGGTGGAATTCTACTTATCATATGTTGGAGCGGTTGTGTGAGCAGCAGGCAGCAGTCACGGAGTACCAGCTGCATCAGGCGCAAACAAGTCGCACTGTGCGCCGGTCACACTTCAGCACCACTGAGTGGGCCTCTATGAAGGACATCTGCCTCGTTTTGCGTGCCTTCGATGATTACACGAGGATGGCGAGTGGAGATGATGCACTAGTCAGCATGACTGTCCCCCTTATCTGCCTGCTTCAAAAAACACTGCAAGCACTAAGGGATGAGGTTTTGGAAGAGGTGGAGGATGAGGAGTCCCAAATGCCATCTGCTTCTGGACAGTCTGCGCTACGTGCTTCCTCACAAAGGCCTAGGCAGGGGACACTTTGTGAGGAGGATGAGGAGGAGTCGATGGAGGAGGAAGACATCTCTCCAGAGGAGGGAGGTACACAAAGCTCTAGTCAGTATGTACAGCGAGGGTGGGGTGATGCAGAGCAGGCAGAGATCACGCCTCAAGCAGGGGACAGCGGTTCTTTGGCAGTTGGGAGTCTGCAGCACATGGTTGACTTCATGCTGCAGTACCTGAGAAACGACCGCCGCATCGCCCACATTCTCTACTCGGCTAATTATTGGGTGTACACCCTCCTAGATCCTCGCTACCGGGACAACTTGCAAACCCTCATACCAACGTTGAACCGGGAGCGTAAACTGCGGGAGTACCAAGACACACTGGTGCAGTCCATCATGTTTTCCATTCCACCCGACAGCAGTGGTGCTAGTGCTTTACAAAGCACCTCTGTGCGTCGAGCCAGTGGAGGAAACTCTGCACAAAGAGGGAGCAGAGGCAGCGCCTCAGCACAAGGCAAGACCACTATGGCCCAAATGTGGCAAAGTTTTGTGTGTCCGCCACAATTGTCTACACCATCACTGACGGCTCCAGTCAGCAGGAGGCAACGTTTCCGTCAGATGGTGACAAACTACATGTCTTGCCCTGTGACTGTACTCCAAGATGGCTCTTCCCCCTTCAAGTTTTGGGTCTCTAAGCTGGATACATGGCCAGAGCTTAGCCAGTATGCATTGGTGGTGCTGGCTTGCCCTGCTGCCAGTGTCTTATCGGAACGCGTCTTTAGTGCCGCAGGTGGTGTACTAACATACCGTCGCACGCAAATTTCTTCCGATAACGTCGACCGACTTACTTTTCTGAAAATGAACAAGGCCTGGATCTCCCCAGAATTTGCCAGTCCTCTTCCCGACTAAATAATTGGTTGGCAACTGTATCCAGGTCTCCTGTTGTGTTCATGTTTCTACCACCTGAACTATAATCCCTGGGCTTCAACACAGCCAGTTGTCGCTCAGATGTGTCGTCTGCACAGAGAAAAACACTAGCTCCTGTGTTATTGGGGTTCAGTAACGCCAGCTGCTCCCCTGCTGTGTGGACGGCAAAGTCTCCTGCTCCATCCACATTCAAACTACTACTGATTTTTAACCCTGCTCCACTTAGGCCTCTGGCTCCACTGTCTCTAGTATTTCCCCTGGCCTCCAACCCCACCAGTGACAGCTCTTAAGTGGCGTCTGCACAATCCACACTTGTTCCAGTGTTACTTGGCCTCAGTCATGTCAGTTGATCCCCTGATGTGTGTCCAGCAAGGTCTCCTGGTCTGTCCACATTCCCATTACTAGTAGTGTGAATGAGGACAGAGCAGGAGACCTTGCCGGACACACATCAGGCGATCAACTGACATGACTGAGCCCAAGTAACACAGGAACAAGTGTGGATTGTGCTGACGCCACTTCAGAGCTGTCTCTGGCGGGGTTGGAGGCCAGGGGAAATACTAGAGACAGTGGAGCCTGAGGCCTAAGTGGAACACGGTTACAATCAGTAGTAGTCTACAACCTCTATAAAACGTGCTGCAAGTTGGCCTCAGCCTGCTCCATGCCTCATCCTGGGCTCCAACAACGCCAGTTGGTGTTCAGATGTGCCATCTTCGCAGAGAAAAACACACTCGCTACTGTGTCTGTGGGGTTCAGTAATGCCAGCTGTTCCCCTGCTGTGTAGACGACAAAGTCTAGTGCTGCCTCCACATGCCAACAACATCAGGCCTGAGCCTGCTCCATGCCTCATCCTGGGCTCCAACAACGCCAGTTGGTGCTCAGAAGTGTCGTCTTCGCAGAGAAACACACACTAGCTCATGTGTTAGTGGGGTTCAGTAATGCCAGCTGTTCCCCTGCTGTGTAGACGGCAAAGTCTCCTGCTCCATCCACATGCCAAGAACATCAGGCCTCAGCCTGCTCCATGCCTCAACCTGGGCTCCAACACCGCTAGTTGGTGTTCAGAAGTGCTGTCTTCACAGAGCAAAACACACACTAGCTCCTGTGTTAGTGGGGTTCAGTAACGTCAGCTGTTCCCCTGCTGTGTGGACGGCAATGTCTCCTGCTGCCTCCACATGCCAAAACAATCAGGCCTCAGCCTGCTCCATGCTTCATCCTGTGCTCCAACAACGCCAGTTGGTGTTCAGAAGTGCCGTCTTCGCAGAGAAAAACACACTCGCTACTGTGTCTGTGGGGTTCAGTAATGCCAGCTGTTCCCCTGCTGTGTAGATGGCAAAGTCTCCTGCTCCATCCACATGCAAACTACTACAGATTTGTAACTGTGCTCCACTTAGGCCTCTGGCTCCACTGTGTCTAGTTTTTCCCCTGGCCAACAACCCCGCCAGTTCCTGCTCTGAAGTGGCGTCTGCACAATCCACACTTGTTCCTGAGACACGTCAGTTGATTCCCTGTTGTGTGTCCGGCAAGTTCTCCTGCTCTGTCCACATTCCCATTACTAGTAGTGTGAATGAGGACTGAGCAGGAGACCTTGCCAGACACACATCAGGGGATCAACTGACGTGACTGAGCCACAGTTACACAGGAACAAGTGTGGATTGTGCAGACTCCACTTCAGAGCAGGAACTGGCGGGGTTGGAGGCCAGGGGAAATACTAGAGACAGTGGAGCCGGAGGCCATAGTGGAGCACGGTTACAATCAGTAGTAGTCTACAACCTGTATAAAACCAGCTGCAAGTTGGCCTCCGCCTGCTGCATGCTTCATCCTGGGCTACACAACAGCCAGTTGTAGCCTGGAAGTGCCGTCCACACAGATTGAAACACTCGCTCCTGTGTCTGTGGGGTTCTGTAACGCCAGCTGTTCCCCTGCTGTGTGGATGGCAAAGTCTCCTGCTGCCTCCAAACTCACACTACATCGTATTTTCTCCTCGCTCCAAGTAGGCCTCAGCCTGCTCGGAGCATTGATCCTGGGCTACAACACAGCCAGTTGTAGCCTGGAAGTGCCGTCCGCACAGATTGAAACACTCGCTCCGGTGTCTGTGGGGTTCAGTAACGCCAGCTGTCCCCTTGCTGTGTGGATGGCAAAGTCTCCTGCTGCCTCCAAACTCACACTTCTAGTGATTTTTAACCGTGCTCCACTTAGGCCTCTGGCTCTACTGTCTCTATTATTTCCCTTGGCCTCCAACCACACCAGACGCTGCTCTGAAGTGGCGTCTGCACAATCCACTCTTGTTCCTGTGTTACTGTGGCTCAGGCACATCAGTTGATCCACTGATGTGTGTCCGGCAATGTCTCCCGCTTTGTCCACATTCCCATTACTAGTAGTGGGAATGTGGACAGAGCAGGAGACCTTGCCTGTCGTGTTGCGGTCGGGTTAGCCGAGTCTATGGTGACTGCAGTTGTGGTGCTTCCTAGGTGGGCTGCTTGTTCTGGTAATAAAGGCTGGTTCCGTAGTGCCAATAGGACAAGCACCCCCTGTAGGACTGTGGGTTTTGGTAACTGCGGCCGGCTCACGGCCTTGCAACTTAGTTTTTTTCCTGGGTACCTTCTGCTACCCATCCAGGTTCCAGCACCGTCAGATGGTTCTCGGCAGAGCCTTTGGCCTAGGTGCCTCCTTCTCGGTATCCGAGTTCCAGCAACGTCTGCTGTTCCTTGGTAGTGCTTTTTAGCACATGTACCTCCTGCTTAGAAACAGTGTTCCAGCACCGTCAGCTGGTCCACGGTTGTCCCATTGGCTCTTGTTCCTTCTGCTGCCCCTCCGGGTTCCAGCACCGTCAGCTGGTCCTCGCTAGTGTCATTTGCTCTTGCAGCTTCTGCTACCCATCCGGGTTCCAGCACCGTCAGCTTGTTCTCGGCAGAGCCTTTGGCCTAGGTGCCTCCTTCTCGGTATCTGAGTTCCAGCAACGTCAGCTGGTTCTCGGCAGTGCCTTTGGCCTAGGTGCCACCTTCTTGGTATCCGAGTTCCAGCAACGTCTGCTGGTCCTTGGTAGTGCTTTGGAGCACAGGTACCTCCTGCTTAGTAACCGTGTTCCAGCACCGTCAGCTGGTCCACGGTTGTGCCATTGGCTCTTTTTCCTTCTGCTGCTCCTCTGGGTTTCAGTACCGTCAGCTGGTTCTCGGCAGAACCTTTGGCCTAGGTGCCTCCTTATCGGTATCCGAGTTCCAGCAACGTCTGCTGTTCCTTGGTAGTGCTTTTTAGCACAGGTACCTTCTGCTTAGAAACCGTGTTCCAGCACCATCAGCTGGTCCACGGTTGTGCCATTGGCTTTTGTTCCTTCTGCTGCCACTCTGGGTTCCAGCACCGTCAGCTGGTTCTCGGTAGTGCCATAGAGTATTGTAGCTTCTGCTACCCATTCAGGTTCCAGCACCATCAGCTGGTTCTCGACAGTGTCTTTGGCACGGGTACTCCTTCCTGCCCAGCCTGGTTCCAGCATGCCTGCTGTTTCCGGGTAGTGTCAACGTCACTTTGCCACCAACACGTTGTCCTGTCGTGTTGCGGTCGGGTTAGCCGAGTCTATGGTGCCTGCAGTTTTGGTGCTTCCTATGTGGGCTGCGGGTTCTGGTAATAAAGTTGGTTCCATAGTGACAATAGGACAAGCACCCCCTGTAGGACTGTGGGTTTCGGAAACTGCGTCCTGCTCGCGGCATTGCAACTTTGTTGATCATGGGTACCTTCTGCTACCCATCCGGGTTCCAGCACCGTCAACTGGTTGTGCACCGCTGTAAGGTGTGAAAAAATGCACGCTCAGTACCTCACCAGGACAAAAAAAAAAATTGGGATTGCTTTTAAAAAAGCAGTTTGCAGAGCAGTGGGTAAACAGCAATGCAGCCGTGAGGAAGCCTTAGAAGGCAGCCTAACAACCAACACCACTGATCCAGCAAAATATAGCCTCCACTTGCACTGCACACACAGTGACTGGTGTGTTGTACAGGCAAAATCGCTAGCAGCAGAAGCAGTTTTTTTTTCTTCTTCCCTGCCTAACGCTCTCCCTATAAAATCATCATCAGCAGCAGCTCTCCCTATTCTGAGATCAGCATGAGTAATATGGCGGTTGGCGTGCACGCCCTTTTATACCCCCTGTGACGCCCCACAAAGCAAGCCAATCACTTGCATGCCCTTCTCAAAGATGGTGGTGACCCCTGCCTATGTCATCATGTTGCCCACAGTGTCCGTGGATCCTGATTGGCTGAAAAAGAGAGCAAAACAAACTTTTGAAACGCGACTTTGGCGCTTAAGTCGCCGAGCTCGTTGCCGACCTCATCCTAGGGTCGGGTTTCGTTTCATGAAACCCGACTTTGCCAAAAGTCGGCGACTTTTGAAATTTTTTGACCCGTTTCGCTCAACTCTAGTCAGGAGGGATCCCAGCGCCAGGATGGTGGCGGCAGAGCTGGCCTTGACGCTGGCGCCGCCGTTACACAGGTCGGTGGTGCAGCAGGAGGTGGAAGTAGAAGCCCCGGAAATACCGCTGCTGCTCGGTGTGCAAGACAATGCACACGACTTAGTGATGGAAGTAACCGAGATCGCACCTACAGCGGAGAAAAGCAAATCTGATGAGCTGACCGGGATGGGAAGGGTTAAAAGCTGCTCGCAACAAGAATGTGGTTTATCCTCAGTACAAGTCACCGGCAGAAGGCTGCGTGCGGTACCTGGCACCGGTGTACACAGAGGACTAGGGGGCAACCTCTACCTCTAGGAGAAAGAAGCTTTCATCTTCATCACAGATGAGATTCTTTATGGCACCAGCAATGTGACTATGGATTCCTTACTGTACAAGCAAAGACACGATGGATTCTTCACTGTATGAACAGGAACTCTGCTGATTATTTACTGTACAAGCAGTGAGCCTCTGGATTCTTTACTGTAAGAGCAGGGTGACTGTAGACGTTTCTGCTGTAACATGTTATAACCAGGTGATATAAAATGGTTACACATGTACAGTCAGTGTAGACCGGTGCTGGCTGGAGCTGAATGTACGGGACTACGACCAGAAAACCAAAATGCTGAGCTCACCGACTCCGGCTGATGCCTCCACCGTCCGACAATATGTTTCTCCATTCGTGCAGTTTGCCGCAGTCTGACAATTGGAGCTGGAACTTGCTGCTGTGCAGACGTAGCATTTCAGAGAGTAAGCTGCGGGCAGAAGGGGAAACATTACAGCGGACGTACATCACCTCCCAGTGTAGGCACAGAGGAGCGGCCTCCCTAGCAGCTGCTCCCGGCATCTACGTGGGCTCACCTATAGACATCTATACCTCTGCAAATCTAGCATGGAGGGCAGAGACAGTAACAGTGATCCACAGGCTCCACGGAGCACAGGACAACTCTGCCTACAGCTCCAATGGGAGAGTGCAGGTTATACAAGGGGCTTATGATGTTCGCTCCCCTCTCTGGGTGTACCTAATCCTATCCTGTGTGATACTGACTGCTGAGCTGTGTATCTAATCCTCTCTTGTGTGATACTGTCTGCTGAGCTGTGTATCTAATCCTATCCTTTGTGATACTGACTGCTGAGCAGTGTATCTAATCCTATCCAGTGTGATACTGACTGCTGAGCAGTGTATCTAATCCTCTCTTGTGTGATACTGTCTGCTGAGCTGTGTATCTAATCCTCTCCTGTGTGATACTGACTGCTGAGCAGTGTATCTAATCCTCTCTTGTGTGATACTGTCTGCTGAGCTGTGTATCTAATCCTCTCCTGTGTGATACTGTCTGCTGAGCCGTGTATCTAATCCTATCCTGTGTGATACTGATTGCTGAGCTGTGTATCTAATCCTACTGTGTGCTGAGCCGTGCATCTAATCCTATCCTGTGTGATACTGACTGCTGAGCTGTGTATCTAATCCTACTGTGTGCTGAGCCGTGCATCTAATCCTATCCTGTGTGATACTGACTGCTGAGCAGTGTATCTAATCCTACTGTGTGCTGAGCCGTGCATCTAATCCTATCCTGTGTGATACTGACTGCTGAGTAGTGTTGAGTAGAGTTGAGCGACTTTTGCTTTTTTAGGGTCGAGTTTCTTTTCATGAAACCCGACTTTTCCAAAAGTCGGGTCGAGCAAAATCGGCTGACTATAGGGAAAAGTCAGTGTCCGACCGAAACACGAAACCCAATGTAAGTCAATGGGGAATTAAAGTCGGCAGTGAGAGGAGGACAGGAAACACACCTACAGTGCCCATTTGAATGCCAAATGCATCAATTCTTCTTACTTAAGCTTGTCAACCTTAATTTACTTCATAATACAAGTTATGCACTGAAAAATGGGGGTTATTTGGCTAAAGTTGTGGGGGGGTAGGGCTGGCTCCAGGTTTTCATGTGCCCTGGGTGAAAGAGCCCCCCTTTAAAACATACCACAACTCATCATGCTCCGATACGGCAGAGAAATAGTATAGTACAATGAAAAATACTTCACTTTTTACATCTCATGACGAGGCCCATCTATTTCTCCATACAGAATCATTGGTCCCATATAATGTTTGAAACAGTATATGATGAGCTCCACATAATGCTACAGTATATGTTGGTCCCCATGGATGAAGCTCCACTGTCTTATGGGCCCAAATAACGCTTCATATATAATGGGCCCCATTTCTAATGCTCTAGTGTATAATGGGCCCTGTAAATGCTGCTCCAGTGTCTGATGTCCACCTTTGGAATGTTCCAGTGTATGGTGGGCCCCATCTATCATTCTCCAGAGTATAGTGCTCCCCAAAAATTGCTGTCCCAACATAGAAAACAATCAAATAAGTCTCCTCGCTAGGGAATCCCTGTACTAGTCTGGACTCCTCGTCGTCCCCATCTTCCATCTCACTGCACAGTATTTCAACCTTGCAAGTGCTGTGATCCTGGGCAAGCAGGGGGGGCCCACTCATTGGCGACGGCACTGGCACAGGGCCCCTGATAGTACGGTGGTGTGTCTGACGGCGGGTGGGACGAACCTGCACTTTCATCTGCAGCTTCCTCTTTGTCACCGTGTAAGATGGAACTGTATATGGGAAGGGTAACCCGAGTTTCATCAGGGTCAGATTCAGGCCGTGTAGTGTGCGAGGGCAATGTAGTGGTCTGGGTCAATGTACCAGCAGATTCATCGAGCAGTGGCTGGGCATCAGTGCACTTGTGTCGCCCCCAGGAGTACGGTCGCCACAGTGGCATTACCTTCCTCCTAGGGAGTGTGATGTCATGCTTGGGAGCAACGAAGGATCTCTCTAGCAGGTTAACTGATTGGGCGGCGTTATTCCCACGAGTCACGACCCTCCAAACAGCGTTCATGAAGGCAAAGTGTTTGTTTTACGTGGGCAGTATGGTTGCAAAGCTGAACTTTAAAGGAATGTCCAGAAGGGCACCACCAGGAGTGGAGCCTACGGTTAAATTCGACTCCACCTGGGAAACCTCAACCATGCCAGCTACAGAAAGATGCACACATTGCAAGCTTAATTCCGTTAACGAACAAGACTCCGTCATGCCCCGCGGTCCGAGTCCGGCTTACTAGAGGGACACGCGAGGCTCTGGCACATGAGATTGGCCAATAACTGGTGTGTCATGCCCTTACATGTCCGTGGCTGCATGTGCGCTACACTGAAAAGGCCAGCGTTTGTCGCTTACAGGTGCAGATAACCCGCTGAACAACGTTAGTAATGGGGATCTATGATTACTATTATTACCCGCGAACGATGATTTCCCAGTAAGTGCAGGTCAACCGCAGTTCCGGAATTAGGCCTAACCGTCATTCCTGAAAAAATGAAAAACTTACGTGTGCAAACCACAGGTGCTGTAGCTTGCTTAACAGCTCGCCAGCCGTTCTCACGCCCAGTATGGATTACACGTGATTGCACAAAGGTGAGAAAGGGTACCGTATCCCAGGATAACATGTATGGATAGCGTACACATTCAAAATATATGTCAATACATCAGGAGGCAAGCTCAGACGGTGTCAGGCCCAGTATGGATTACACGTGATTGCACAAAGGTGAGAAAGGGTACTGTATCCCCGGATAACATGTATGGAAAGCATAGTGTACACATTCAAAATATATGTCTATAGATCAGGAGGCAGGCTCAGATGGTGTCAGGCCCAGTATGGATTACATGTGATTGCACAGAGGTGAGAAAGGGTACCGTATCCCCGGTTAACACGTATGGATAGCATAGTGTACACATTCAAAATATATGTCTATACATCAGGAGGCAGGCTCAGACGGTGTCAGGCACAGTATGGATTTGACGGCCCAGACTACACAGCGGAGGAGCAGGGAGAGGTAAAGATTGCAAATGCTGGGGCCCTGCCCAAGCAAGGAGGGCCCACTTGTGGGCATCGGTACTGGCACTGGGCCCCTCATAGTACGGCGGTGTCTGACGGCGGGTGTGCACCACCACCGTCAGAGACACTTGATTGCACTATGAGGGACCCTGTGCCAGTGCCCGCGCCCAAGAGTCGGCCTACCCACCTGTCCAGGGCAACGGCACTCGCACGGTTTCGTGCGCTATGTGGTGACCCCGGCCATGGGGGGGGGGAGGCAGCACAGTTAGGGAGTTTTAGAAAGTGGCATATGTTGATGTTGGACATTCAGCTGATGCAAAAGGCGAAATTGTTCAAGTCCCAGGAAGAGGAGGACCAAAGCGAGCCATTTTTCTGGCAACCTATGTGTCATCATGGGAAGGTGGGACAAAATCCTTGGAAACCCATGCATGGTTCATTTTAATGAAGGTTAGATCATCCACATTTTGGGTTGACAGACGGGTCCTTTTTTCTGTCAGGATTGATCCAGCTGCACTGAAGACTCTTTCCGATAGCACACATGCAGCTGGGCAAGCGAGCTCCTGTAAGGCATATTGGGCCAATTCAGGCCAGGTGTCCAGTTTAGCGGCCCAATAGTCAAAGGGGAATGACCTGTGCGGGAGAACATCGATATGGGAGGAAAAGTAGTTTGTAACCATAGTTGACAAATGCTGTCGCCTGTCACTTTCCATCGATGCAGTATTACTAGTGTTGAGCATTCCGATACCGCAAGTATCGGGTATCGGCCGATACTTGCTGTATCGGAATTCCGATACCGACTTCCGATATTTTTTCAATATCGGAATTCGGCATCGGAATCGGAAGTTCAGTTGATTGACGGCCTGACGTCATCATGATGCGCGGTGTGTGCGCATCATGATGCGCCGTGATTTCGGGCCTTCCGGGGGTCTCTGCCGGCCTGCCGGGGGGCTGTGCCGGCCTGCCGGGGGGCTGTGTGGACTGCCCGGGGTCTCTGCCGGCCTGCCGGGGGGCTGTGCCGGCCTGCCGGGGGGCTGTGCACCCTGTGGGGGTCTGTACCGGCCTGCCGGGGGGCTGTGCCGGCCTGCCGGGGGGCTGTGCTGATGTCCGGGGGTCTGTGCAAGCATCGTCCGATGGGACTACAAGTCCCATCGGGCGATGCCTGCTACCATGACAGTGATTGACACATTAGCCAATGATGGGACAGTAGTAGTCCCATCATCCGGCTAATGTGTTAAATGTTAAAAAAAAAAAAAAAAAAAAAAAAAAAAAATACTACATACATACTACATGCTACATACATACTACATATATACTACATACATACTACATACATACTACATGCATGCTACATACATACTACATATATACTACATACATACTACATGCTACATACATACTACATACATACTACATACATACTACATGCATGCTACATATATACTACATGCTACATACATACCACATACATACTACATGCATGCTACATACATACTACATGCATGCTACATACATACTACATACATACTACATGCATGCTACATACATACTACATGCTACATACATACCACATATATACTACATACATACAATACATTCATACAATACATACATAGACATACAGTACATATAACATAGAGTAACATACTTACCAATACTTGTCACATTGTTCCCCGAAGCCATTGTCTTTCCGGAATAAATATTAACATAACAAACCACAAAAATACTCACCCACGATCCGAAGCAGTCCACGAGTGTGTCCCACGACGATCTTGGGTAGAGAACTGCAGCATCAGATGATGCTGCCGTTCCCTACGGGCTGCAGGAATCCAATGACGGAAGGTAGGTATCCTTCCGCACTGTATTCCTCCGCCACTTAAAAAAAAAAAAGTCCCTAGTCTCACTTTATGCCATTGCTGTGTGGGAAATTCCCACACAGCAATGGCATAAAGTGAGACTAGGGACTTTTTTTTTTTTTAAGTGGCGGAGGAATACAGTGCGGAAGGATACCTACCTTCCGTCATTGGATTCCTGCAGCCCGTAGAGAACGGCAGCATCAGCTGATGCTGCAGTTCTCTACCCAAGATCGTCGTGGGACACACTCGTGGACTGCTTCGGATCGTGGGTGAGTATTTTTGTGGTTTGTTATGTTAATATTTATTCCGTAGACGACAATGGCTTCGGGGAACAATGTGACAAGTATTGGTAAGTATGTTACTCTATGTTATATGTACTGTATGTATTGTATGAATGTATTGTATGTATGTAGTATATATGTGGTATGTATGTAGCATGTAGTATGTATGTAGCATGCATGTAGCATGTAGTATGTATGTAGCATGCATGTAGTATATATGTAGTATGTATGTAGCATGCATGTAGTATATATGTAGCATGCATGTAGTATGTATGTGGTATGTATGTAGTATATATGTAGTATGTATGTAGTATATATGTAGCATGTATGTAGTATGTATGTAGCATGCATGTAGCATGTAGTATGTATGTAGCATGCATGTAGTATATATGTAGTATGTATGTAGCATGCATGTAGTATATATGTAGTATGTATGTAGTATATATGTAGCATGTATGTAGTATATATGTAGCATGCATGTAGCATGTAGTATGTATGTAGCATGCATGTAGTATATATGTAGTATGTATGTAGCATGCATGTAGTATATATGTAGCATGCATGTAGTATATATGTAGTATGTATGTAGTATATATGTAGCATGTATGTAGTATGTATGTAGCATGCATGTAGCATGTAGTATGTATGTAGCATGCATGTAGCATGTAGTATGTATGTAGCATGCATGTAGTATATATGTAGTATGTATCATGTAGTATGTATGTAGCATGCATGTAGTATATATGTAGCATGCATGTAGTATATATGTAGTATGTATGTTGCATGTAGTATGAATGTAGCATGTATGTAGTATGTAGTATGAATGTAGCATGTATGTAGTATGTAGTATGAATGTAGCATGTAATTTTTTTTTTTTTTTTTACATTTAACACATTAGCCGGATGATGGGACTACTACTGTCCCATCATTGGCTAATGTGTCAATCACTGTCATGGTAGCAGGCATCGCCAGATGGGACTTGTAGTCCCATCGGACGATGCCTGCACAGACCCCCGGAGCCTGCACAGACCACCGGCAGGCCGGCACAGCCCCCCGGCAGGCCGGCACAGCCCCCCGGCAGGCCGGCACAGCCCCCCGGCAGGCCGGCACAGCCCCCCGGAGCCTGCACAGACCACCGGCAGGCCGGCACAGACCACCGGAGCCTGCACAGACCCCCTGGCAGGCCGGCACAGCCCCCCGGCAGGCCGGCACAGCCCCCCGGAGCCTGCACAGACCACCGGCAGGCCGGCACAGACCACCGGAGCCTGCACAGACCCCCTGGCAGGCCGGCACAGCCCCCCGAAAGGCCCGTACAGACCCCAGAGAGGCTGTACAAGGGCAGGAAAGGGTTTTTCTTATTCCGATACCGGAAGTCCCATAGACTTGAATGGGACTTCCGGTATCGGAATCGGCGATACCGATACTTTTTTTAAAGATCGGCCGATACCATCCGATACGATACTTTGAAGTATCGGATGGTATCGCTCAACTCTAAGTATTACCAGTTGTGTGAGCGGTACTTGAAAAATCAGTCCACAACATTGTCATGAAACCCCTGTCTCCAACGCCACTTCTGCTGTGTGCACCACGAACACCTCTGCCAAGCTTCCCCCGGCCCGTACGGCTCATCTATGAGGAGACTCGCGGCGTCCTAAAAGTCTTCCTGGAGAACGTGATCCGTGACGCCGTCACCTACACCGAGCACGCCAAGAGGAAGACCGTCACCGCCATGGACGTGGTGTACGCGCTCAAGCGCCAGGGCCGCACTCTCTACGGCTTCGGAGGTTAATGCGTCTCCGCTCCATCCTCACCCCCCAAAGGCTCTTATCAGAGCCGCCCACATCTACTTAGAAAAAGCTATGATCTCCGCTGTGTGATGTGGCCAGGGAGGGAGATTGCGGGTATTTTGCTGTGTTTTCAGCGGTTAAAACAGTTGGGTTACCTGGATATACAGCGCTATATGGGTCAGGAATTACTGTATGGATGAAATATCGAGCTTTATAGAGGTTACATCACAGTATATACATTCACCACACTCTGAGGGTACACACACCTTACCCCTCTCCCTATATTAACGTTGGTTATATTATAGACGCCGCATGTTTTACAATGGATGAGAATAGAGAAACGTGAGATTTCAGTTATCGCTCAGCAATCGTGATATCAGAAACCGCAGCCACCATCTATTCTGAGAGAGTGCGATCCGTATATGGAGAACACGCACATAAACCGGACAGTTCAGGACTCGGCTCGTTTTTGGAAAGATTTGGTGGCTCTGAAAAGAGCCTTTGTGTTGTGGTTGGAGCCCGGGAAGATCTAAGCCCTCTCCCCACGGATCCTGCGGGCCAACTGGATGTCTTTGGGCATGATTGTTACTCTCTTGGCGTGGATGGCGCACAGGTTAGTGTCCTCGAACAGTCCCACCAGATAAGCCTCGCTGGCCTCCTGCAGGGCCATCACCGCTGAGCTCTGGAAGCGCAGATCGGTCTTGAAGTCCTGGGCGATCTCCCTCACCAAGCGCTGGAAGGGAAGCTTACGGATCAGCAGCTCCGTGGATTTCTGGTAGCGGCGGATCTCACGGAGAGCAACGGTTCCTGGGCGATAACGATGCGGCTTCTTCACTCCGCCAGTGGCAGGCGCACTCTTCCTGGCAGCCTTCGTTGCCAGCTGCTTGCGAGGAGCCTTCCCTCCGGTGGATTTGCGGGCGGTCTGCTTGGTCCTGGCCATAGCTCAATTTAGAGGTGAACAGATGTGATGAGCTGAGCGGCGGGAGAAGGGTATTTATGCTCCAGGGCGCGTCCTCATTGGTCTATAGGAAACACGCCCCCTGCACGCCACTGGTTGTGGCATAAATAAAAGAAGCCAATAAGGACTTGATGTGTGTAACCAATCATTGTGAAGAGTAACTCCGCCTCTCGATCAGTAACCCCGCCCCCTGTTGTCCCCGCCTCCTCCACGAGGCGGTTCACATCATCCCTTACACACGGAATATGGAGCAGACGCCACTGACGTAAATGCACGGCCGTATCCGTGTACACAGCGCTGTACAGTGCAGAGCTCGTATTAGCAACAGATCACAACTATCCATCCTGACACTGCGCCCAGCATCAATTATATAATGTACTGGCACTGATCGTACAGCTCTGCAGGGAGGAGGTGGTGGATCTCATCGTACAGCTCTGCAGGGAGGAGGTGGTGGCACTGATCATACAGCTCTGCTGAGGACAAGGTGGTGGCACTGATCATACAGCTCTGCAGGGAGGTGGTGGCACTGATAACACAGCTCTGTAGGGAGGAGGTGGCACTGATCATACAGCTCTGCAGGGAGGAGGTGGTGGCACTGATCATACAGCTCTGCTGAGGACAAGGTGGTGGCACTGATCATACAGCTCTGCAGGGAGGTGGTGGCACTGATAACACAGCTCTGTAGGGAGGAGGTGGCACTGATCATACAGCTCTGCAGGGAGGTGGTGGCACTGATCACACAGCTCTGCAGGGAGGTGGTGGCACTGATGATACAGCTCTGCAGGGAGGAGGTGATGGCACTGATGATACAGCTCTGCAGGGAGGTGGTGGCACTGATCACACAGCTCTGCAGGGAGGTGGTGGCACTGATCACACAGCTCTGCAGGGAGGTGGTGGCACTGATCATACAGCTCTGCGGGGAGGAGGCGGTGGCACTGATCATACAGCTCGGCAGGGAGGAGGTGGTGGCACTGATCATACAGCTCTGCAGGGAGATGGTGGCACTGATGATACAGCTCTGCAGGGAGGTGGTGGCACTGATCACACAGCTCTGCAGGGAGGTGGTGGCACTGATCACACAGCTCTGCAGGGAGGTGGTGGCACTGATCATACAGCTCTGCGGGGAGAAGGCGGTGGCACTGATCATACAGCTCGGCAGGGAGGAGGTGGTGGCACTGATCACACAGCTCTGCAGGGAGGAGGTGGTGGCTCTGATAAGAGCCTTTGTGGGATGAGGACAGGGCGGCTCCGCTTATTTTTTGGCCGCGGGCTTCTTGGCTTTAGCCGCCTTCTTAGCCGGACTCCTGGCAGCTTTGGGTTTGGCCGCCTTCTTAGCGGGGCTCTTTGTCACCTTCTTGGGCTTAGCCTTCGGCTTTTTGGGGCTCTTAACTGCTTTTTTGGCCGCTGCGGGCTTCTTGGCCTTTTTCGGGCTCTTCTTGGCCGCGGTCGGAGCCTTCTTGGGCTTCTTCGGGGATTTTGCAGCTTTCTTGGCTGCTGGTTTCTTGGCTTTGGCCGCAGGCGCCTGCTTCTTCTTGTCCTTGGTCTCCTGCTTCTTGTTCAGCTTGAATGACCCGGAGGCGCCGCTGCCCTTCACCTGGAGCAGGGCGCCCTTGGTGACCAGACCCCTGACGGCCAGCTTCAGGCGGCTGTTATTCCTCTCCACATCGTACCCTCCAGCAGCCAGAGCCTTCTTCAGGGCAGCCAGAGACACCCCGCTGCGCTCCTTGGAAGCAGACACGGCTTTGACGATCAGCTCGGACACGCTGGGGCCAGAGGGCTTTTTGCTCTTCTTGGCGACCCCTGCGGAGGATTTTTTCGGCTGCTTCTTGGATTTGGTGGCCGGTTCGGCAGGAGGAGGAGGAGCGGCGGCTGGCGCGGTCTCTGCCATCATATAATCAACAACAAACACAAAGTGCTGAAAGAAAAATTACTAAGGACGGAGCGGGAGCCGCCTCAAATATGTACAGTCACACTGCGCACTGATTGGCTGCCCCTCCTGAGCTTCTATTGGCTGACACTGGTCACAGGCCCCGCCCCTCCTGTCTGAGACGGGTGAAGCTCCGCTCTCCCCTTGTGCTTCCTTGCCCGGGATAAGCGACCATTACCGGTCAGGACCGGGCAGCAGAGCCGCTGTGTCAGTGTCCTCCTCCTCACTGACATCTCCCCCACATGTCTATAGCCGTCACTGGCGGAGGAGGCAGTAAGGAGCCGGGAAGAGCCCCGGAATCTCCCCATAGTCCTCCTGGCCGCACATCATTCTGTATCGGGGAAGATGAATCTGCTGCGGGAGCTCGCTCCTTCTGTTCCCGGCACCTGTCACTATCACAGGGATCTGTACCACAATCTGTACCGTGCAGGAAGCTGATTGGACGATGGGAGAACGACCTGGAGCTGCTGAGAGGTCGGAAGGAGACACAGACGGCGGCTCCGCTCCCTGCAGCTTCTGGCCTGTATATATATATATATATATATATATATCCAGTGTGTGGGCTTGTGGATCAGGAGCGCGGAGTCCAGAATATCTGATGTGTGGAATATACAGCGCTATATGGAGGGTACACGTCCCTCTATGGGGGAGTACAGCCGTCAATGAGGGTGTACCCTAATATAAGGGGAGTATACAGCACTATATTCTAGACTACGATACTATATGGAGGGTTGTCAGCACTATATGGCGGTATACAATACTACTTGAAGGTTATACAGCACAATATGTCGGTACATAACAGTATTTGGCAGCTTACAGCACTACATGGGGGTATACAGCGATATATGATGGGATAAAGAACAATATGGAGGGCCCACAGCACTTTCTGGAGAGTATTTAGCTATATATGGGGGCATACAGCGATATATGTAGGTATCAGCACTACCTTATCCTCAGTTACTATATGGAGGGTATCCAGCACTATATGCGGGTGTTCTGTAGATGACACAGGTTTATAGAGGAGAAATGCAGCACTAGATGGGGAGTATACAGCACATGTAGCCTTTGTAGTGCTGTATACCACCTAGTAGGGAGGATGGTGGATGTACAGCACCGTACTGGGGGTGTATATTTTTGCAATCCTAGTGCCCGCAGTTCCAGGGCTGATCAGTGTCAACTCCGCTTCCAGCAGTGATCGGAGCGGACGCCACACGGAGACCCGGTAACCTTATACAAGGGCGGCTCCGTGTGGGCTCCGCATCCAGCACAGATCGGATGATACAATCCGCACATGTTCTACCAGGAGGAGCCCGATGTGCTGAACCCGGGGAAATGACGAGCAGCAGATACAGGAGCAATAAGGGGTTAAACGGAGGAGGAAGCACGTCTATCGGTGATTGGTCGATTCCTGTGGGCGGGGCTTTAGATCCGTTTGATAATTTGAATCTCCCGCTCAGTCGTGTTCTCGGCGCTCGATCATTAACCCTTCAGTGACTGTGCTCTGCTTGTGGAAGAGACACCATTTCCCGATCACTGTCAGGAGTGAGCGGCCATTATTCCTGTGGACCTTGCGGTAAAGTGAGACTGTATTAACCCTCTCACTCCCCAGACCGGTGCCGGCTGCTCATTATCTCACCAATCACAGTTATGGATATTTTATGTAGGCATCTTGTATGCGAGACGTCTCCTCCTCTGGAGGATGGAGCTCCCACACTCCGCAATACACCGGCTCCGGACCCGCGTCATCTCCAGTCCTCTCTCCGGTCCGCCGGGCTCGGATGACGGCGCTGTACACTCCGGGGGCGGATTTCCCCTCTGTTCTCTCTTCAGGCTCCGGTTAATGATAAATAAGAAAAGACACAAGCAGCCTCCCCCGTCATGAGGGGAACGAGCCGCTAATGTCCGGCTGAATCCATCAGCCCCGGCACAGGAGAGCGCTGCCGGCTGGAGCCGCACAGTCCTCGGTATTAGGAGCAGTCAGGAAGTCACGGTCAGTGTCCACATGTAGATGGTAAATGAGGAGGGAGACAGTGATGAGATGCAGGCGCTGGACACCGGGAAGCCGCCACTAATAAGGGGGCGCAGAGTCACCGGTACAGGATGTGACCGCTCCGCACTGGATTTACACCGATCCTGAGAAATAGGATCTGACCCAACTCCCTCACCTCAATCATCCGATACCAGGAATTGTCGCTTCTCCAGGACACATGTGGGCGGCTCTGAGAAGAGCCTGGGGGGTGAGGATGGAGCGGAGAAGCATTAACACCCCCATATAGTGCAGTATTCATCTAAATAGCGCTGTGAAGCTCGATATACTGCTGTGTACAGGGCTGCAAACCTCCTGTAATGCAGAACCCCCACACACAGCTGTAAACCTTCCATATAGAACTAGATTAAAAAAAAGGCTGTTTGCGGCCATTTAATGCTCAATACCCGCTATATAGCTACGACTCCCATTAATACACTGCAGTGTACCCTCAGAGTGCAGTAAATGTCTATACTGTGATGTAGCCTCTATAAAGCGCTCTAGATATTTCATCCATACAGTAATTCATGACCCATATAGCGCTGTATATCCAGGTAACCATCTGTTTTAACCGCTGATGTCACATAACACCGCAAAATACACGCAATCTCCCTCCCTGGCCACATCACACAGCGGAGATCATAGCTTTTTCTTAGTAGATGTGGGCGGCTCTGATAAGAGCCTTTGGGGGGTGAGGATGGAGCGGAGACGCATTAACCTCCGAAGCCGTAGAGAGTGCGGCCCTGGCGCTTGAGCGCGTACACCACGTCCATGGCGGTGACGGTCTTCCTCTTGGCGTGCTCGGTGTAGGTGACGGCGTCACGGATCACGTTCTCCAGGAAGACTTTCAGGACGCCGCGAGTCTCTTCATAGATGAGGCCGGAGATGCGCTTGACGCCTCCCCTGCGAGCCAGACGGCGGATGGCAGGCTTGGTGATGCCCTGGATGTTATCACGGAGCACCTTCCTGTGCCGCTTGGCACCGCCCTTCCCGAGACCTTTCCCTCCTTTACCGCGACCAGACATCGTCTCGTAGTCAGCAGCAGAACACTATGACTGATGAGCGCAGAGTCCTTCCTTTATATAGAAGAATGCAGACCGGAGCGAGGACTGGCGAGATGACGTGTTCCGGGGCGGGATTTCAAGTATGGAATTCGCAGTTAGCTCCTCCCCTTCTCCTCTGATTGGCTGCGCACAGGACAGTTGGCGATTTTGAATTCCCCGCTCTTATTTTGTAGTTTTTCCCGCTTCTGTATTTGTGTAACATAAGAGTCAATAAAACTCCTCATCTCGGCGCCGCTGCTGCTCGGAGACACAAAATTATTTGTTTCTCCATTAATGTCAATGTGAGATTCAGGCTGGAAATTAATCAATCTCTGGGAGATCATCATCGATCAGACGCCTCCACCGGTCTGGAGAGGAAAGGGTGGGTGACGTCAGAGGAAAATCAGCTGCTGCCCGGTAAGTTACCTGGTTGTCTCCACACACGGATCTGTGATGACCTTTCCTATAGAGAAATCATGCGGACAACCTCTAATGACCGCAGAGAAACGGAGCAAAACTCCGCCGTCAGGAACCAACCAAACCGCAAAAACGACTTCCACCTCTATTTAACGCTCACATGCGATCACCACATCCAGCTGATCACAGACTCCTGTATAAAGGGGACTAAATCTCAGAAGAGACAGAACAATGTCGGACTACAGACCTCTGACCGTACAGGAACGAAGAGACCTCATGGATTGGTCTTCCTCTGACAATGGAGGCATCAGGACCCCGGAGCAGACCTCAGTCACAGGGCAGTGAAGCCCCCGCCCTCCTCCTGGACGAGCTGCTGCAGGGTTTATGGCCACAGCTGCTCCTCTCCTCACAGTTCTGCTTCTCATCACTCGTCTTCTCGGCTGGATGATTTCTGTGTTGTGGATAAATAGGAGACTCCTCAGATCGTTACCCGCAGCCTGATGAACAGACCTGAGGAGTCTCCACAGCTGCAATCCACCAGCTCTTCACTCCGCCATTAAGGTCTCAACCTCTGAGGACATAAACTGTAACACTTCATCCAGCTGTAACTCCAGGGTAAAGTCTCCATGTGGCGACAAGTCTCTGGAGCTGCGGATACTATGGCTGTGGATGGGAGGAAGTGTGGAGCATGCGGGGCTGTCAGTACATTCCTCTCACTACCACCCTCATCATCCTCACCTCCAGCCCTGCGCTTCATAACTGCAGATGTAAGTGGTGTCTGTCTCCCGCCCCAGTGCGCAGGAGCTGCCGGTCAGGAGAAACCGCTACAGATGTGAGATCAAGACAAGGACCTAAAAAAAAGCAGCGGAGGAGCAGCTCTAATGGTGAGGGGGTGGGCGGCTCTTAGAAGAGCCTTTGGGGTGATGGCGGAGCAGATCTCACTTGGCGCTGGTGTACTTGGTGACGGCCTTGGTGCCCTCGGACACGGCGTGCTTGGCCAGCTCTCCGGGCAGCAGCAGGCGCACGGCGGTCTGGATCTCCCGGGAGGTGATGGTGGAGCGCTTGTTGTAGTGAGCCAGGCGGGAGGCTTCCCCTGCGATGCGCTCGAAGATGTCATTGACGAAGGAGTTCATGATGCCCATGGCCTTGGAGGAGATGCCGGTGTCGGGGTGGACCTGCTTCAGCACCTTGTACACGTAGATGGCGTAGCTCTCCTTCCTGCTCTTCCTCCGCTTCTTGCCGTCCTTCTTCTGAGGCTTGGTCACGGCTTTCTTGGAGCCCTTCTTGGGAGCTGGAGCAGACTTGGCGGGATCAGGCATGATGGGACAGAGAAACGTCTCAGCACAAGAGAGAAGAATAACGATCTGCTCCTCCCAGAGGCATTTATAGCCCGGCCATGCAAATGAGCTCTGCTGTCAGACTGCGGTCTATTGGGAGACAAAGTCATGTGACCAACGGAACCGTGAGTCGCTCCGCCCACTGCAGCTCATTGGTGGCTCCACAAGTCTGATTTACATTGGTAGCTTGTGATCCATCCAATGACAGGAGAGGAGGGCGGGGCAGATGATTATAAAAGCGACAGCCGCGCAGCTATTGCCTTATATCACGCAGATTTTTTTTTTTTTTCTGTTTCTTGTTCTTATCAGCGATCACCACCATGTCTGGACGCGGCAAACAAGGAGGGAAGGTCCGCGCTAAAGCCAAGACCCGCTCATCCCGGGCAGGACTGCAGTTCCCGGTTGGCCGTGTGCACAGGCTTCTCCGCAAGGGCAACTACGCCGAGAGGGTGGGCGCCGGCGCTCCGGTCTATCTGGCCGCTGTGCTGGAGTATCTGACCGCTGAGATCCTGGAATTGGCCGGTAATGCCGCCCGGGACAACAAGAAGACCCGCATCATCCCCCGACACCTGCAGCTGGCGGTGCGCAATGACGAGGAGCTGAACAGGCTGCTGGGTGGGGTGACCATCGCCCAGGGGGGCGTCCTGCCCAACATCCAGGCCGTGCTGCTGCCCAAGAAGACCGAGAGCAGCAAGTCCGGCAAGAGCAAGTGAGCGCTGCCGCCGATCCCACCTACACAACCAAAGGCTCTTCTAAGAGCCACCCACCCCGTCACCACCAGAGCTGACGCCGCTGATCTCGGGTCCTCACATTCCAGACACCACGGGCTGCCGCCACCAGTCTGTAGGTTGCTGCGCACACTGGAATCCGTTGTGCGGTTTCTACCCAAAACACTGGAGTGTCGGGAGATGAATGGGACAATATCATATGAAGCCTCAGACCTGTGGGGGGAGAGGAGTCCCTCATTAGTGTCTGATCCTCCGGCCCCTGACATCGCTGTGGAGATAACACGCAGTGATCACGTATCGGGGGGGGAGTTGGCGGCCGCTGCCGGCGATTCTACACATCAGTGACTGCGGCTCCTCCCGGAGGACGATCCCGTGATGGCGGCTCTGGAGGGCTGGACTCAGCGCGGTTCTCGGGTGACCGGATTGTGATCTCCACTGTCAGCCGTGACCGGTAATAATCCTCCGCGGAACAAGAGCGGGAACTTCAAATCCCCCAACGGATCCTGTGATCAGACAATGAGCGGGAATCCTCGGTAAAGCGCCGTCCTCACTGACGTACATAGACGTCTTTCCTCCTCCGTTTAACTCCTTACTTGCCGTGTTGCTGTTCTCCCCTTATTTAGCAGTGTCCACAGATGCGGCACCTTCTCCCCAGCCCCCTCCAGCGCTCACATCGGGCTCCTCCAGAGCATCTGCTGCTTGCAGCCCCCTGTAATCACTGCAGACACAACTGGGAGTCCTGATAATACTTACTAAAAGGGTTAACCCCACAATAGTGTAGTGTAATCAGCCGCAGGCTTCACTGAACAAATACTAAGTAACGCAGAAAAATAAGAATTAATAAAGCCAATAAACCACGAATCCTCCTGCTTTTCTTTCATTGCTAAAATATCACAGATCAAAGCATCATACCTAGTGAGGAGCGAGCAGTAAAGAGCTCGGGTGCTCGTTCGGGTTGAGCAAATTTGAATACTCAGGTACTTGGACAGAACAACGAGCCCAATGTAAGTGCATGGGAGACCCCAGCATTTCTACATGGATCCCCCCCGAGGGTCCTTTTCAGGTCTAAAAACATCTGAAAATGATGGAAACACTGCTGCAATGACAGGGGACATCATGGGGATCACCCCTGGAAGCATTCCTGACTCCTAGGTCACGGCTTTATCATTGTAGCATTTACCAACCCTAGGTGGCCATGTGGTGTGTGACACATAAGCAGACACATCTTGTTTCATTTATGAGGAGGGACTCTGAAAGACAAGTGTAAAGATCGATGTTTCAAATATATCCCTACTAGTGTTGAGCATTCCGATACTGCAAATATCTGGTATCGGCCGATATTCGCTATATCGGAATTCCGATACCGAGTACCGATATTTTTTCAATATCGGAATCGGAAGTTCCCATAATGCAAAGAGCCACTGCTGTGGCTCTGATTGGCTGCCGAAATGATGTCATCATGATGCGCCGTCAGTTCGAGCCTTCCGGGGGAGGGGGGGTCTTTGCAGACTGCCCGGGGTTCTGTGCGGACTGCCGGGGTCCGTACCGGCCTCCCGGTGGTCTGTGCCGACTGCCCTGGGGGCTGTGCCGGCCTGCCGGTGGTCTGGCCGACTGCCCGGGGGTCTGTGCGGACTGCCGTGGGTCTGTACCGGGCTGCCGGGGGGCTGTGCCGACTGTCCGGGGGTCTGTGCAGGCTGCGGGGGTCTGTGCAGGATCGTCCGATGGGACTACAAGTCTCATCGGGCGATGCCTGCTACCATGACGGTGATTGACACATTAACCAATGATGGGACAGTAGTAGTCCCATCATCCGGCCTATGTGTTGAATGTAAAAAAAAAAAAACATACTACATACATGCAACATGCATACTACATATATACCACATATACCGGGTGTTAGGGTCGGCGGAACGCACCAGATATAAATAATGGAAGGCGCGTTCGCCGCCCGGGGTCCACCGTGCGGTAGATGACAAGACCGCTGCTGGACAATGGCAGATACGCTAGAAGTGCGAAACAGCGCTCGGGTTAACGTCACCCGAGAGCGGACTCTGTTTAGTCACAGAGACGCCAAAGTATGAACTAGACGTAAAGGCTGAACCTGTTAGCTGCACAGGTCAGCCGGCGTGTGGCGTCGCAGCTGCGAACACCAAAAGCTGCTACTACTGCAGCGCGGCCGTAACTGAAGCCGCTAAGCGACGATGCCGGAGGAGCCGGGCACCGACGGACGCTAGTGTAGGTGAGGAAGGCTCAGTGGCGTGTAGCCTGCCACAATCTGGAGCTGACTAACCCAACATACTGTCACCATTCGTAATATCCGAGGGAAGGGGTTTCATAATAAGTCAGACACCAGTCCATGCATCCATCACCATACACACACAGAATAATATGCTACACTAGCGCATGGCCGAGCCGCCATGCAGGCTTTTTATAGCCATGCGCTTCCGGGACCTTCCAGTACTATAGGAAGGACCAATCAGATCCGACATAGGACCTTCACATGTGACCCCTGCTCTCCACTGAGAGGACAAGTTGCGGGCATGCCCAGTCGCACGGCGCGAGGACTTAGCCTCTAGAGCAGTTCCCTGCAAAGCAGGTTGCGTTATCATTGCTGCACCAGAGGTGGCAGCAACATCCAGGCTCACAGAACGAGTCTGCGGGGAATGCCTGGTTCGCCGAGATTGCTGAGCAGGAGTCCGAGCGGTCGGAGGAGAATGGGAGACCGCAGGATGTCTGGCTCTGGATTCCTGCTGTGCAGTGCCAGGAATCCGACGCCTAACACCGGGGGTCTGTGCTGGCCTGCCGGTGGTCTGTACCGGCCTACCGGGGGGCTGTGTCGACCGTCCGGGGGTCTGTGCAGGCTGCAGGGGTCTGTGCAGGCTGCGGGGGTCTGTGCAGGATCGTCCGATGGGACTACAAGTCCCATCGGGCGATGCCTGCTACCATGACGGTGATTGACACATTAGCCAATGATGGGACAGTAGTAGTCCCATCATACGACCTATGTGTTGAATGTAAAAAAAAAAAATGCATATATACCACATGCATACTACACATATACCGGGAGTCTGTACAGACTGTCTGGGGGTCTGTGCAGGTTGCGGGGGTCTGTGCAGGATCATCCGATGGGACTACAAGTCCCGTCGGGCGATGCCTGCTACCATGACGGTGATTGACACATTAGCCAATGAGGGGAGAGTAGTAGTCCCATCATCCGGCCTATGTGTTGAATGTAAAAAAAAATGCATAATACATACTACAAATATACCAGCCCCCCGGCAGAATGCTCAGACCCCCGGACAGTCGGTACAGACCGCCGGCACAGTGGTATATATGTTGCATCCATGTAGTATGTATGTTGCATATATGTAGTATGTATTTTTTTTTTTTTTTTACATTCAACACATAAGCCAGATGATGGGACTACTACTGTCCCATCATTGGCTAATGTGTCAATCACCGTCATGGTAGCAGGCATCGCCCGATGGGACTTGTAGTCCCATCAGACGATCCTGCACAGACCCCCGGACAGTTGGCACAGACCACTGGCAGGCCGGCACAGCCCCCCGCAGCCTGCACAGACACCCGGACAGTCGGTACAGACCACCGGCAGTCCGCACAGACCCCCAGGTAGTCGGCACAGACCCCTGGAAGATCCGTACACCCCCCCCCCCCCCCCCCCCCCCGAGAGGCTGTACAAGGAGAGAAAAGGGTTTCTCTTATTCCGATACCGGAAGTCCCATAGACTTGAATGGGACTTCCGGTATCGGAATCGGCGATACCCGATACTTTTTTCGTATCGCGCCGATACCATCCGATCCGATATTTTAGGGTATCGGATAGTATCGCTCAACACTAATCCCTACTTAAAAGTGTGTGTATTTTACATGTGCGGCAGGTTGGGCTAGTAGAGTAAACCAGATTTATTTGTACTGATTTTACTCTGGGGGGCGCCATTTTGTAGTTCGCCTCAGGCAGCAGAGAGACTAGGTTGACCCCTGGGGCAAGAGTAACATAGTGTTACATAAAAAAGACAAATGTAATAACAAAAGTCAAAATCAATGTGTAGAACTTTTATTTTTAAAATTTTATGTTTGATTTTAACACAAAGCAGAAATTAGAAGGCAAAGGAGGCTTTCATCAATGTTTTCCTAAAATACAGTACATTGGATTGGGGATAAGAGGCTGAACACTGGACTAGAGGAAGGGGCTCAGGGAGCTCTAATTGTCCATGGGGGCACACAATCCCTGCTTTGCCCCAAGGTACTTGATGCCCATAATTTAGGTTACTTTATGGTTTCTACATGGAAGTCAATTAGGTTTATAATACACCTGACAGAGAACCTGGAGAACAATCCTAACCGCATCCTGCCCGCAAAGCTGAGGGTTTACCACAGTGGTATCCTCCGTGGGGTAAACACATGACGACATATCTCTGCTCAGAATATTGTGTTACACTCTATCAGTCTGTTTCCCACAGAGGATTGTCTGGATACGATTGCAGCAATCCCTCAGCTGTGAAAAGTATAAAGCTAATCAAGACTTTTACTCTGCAGATGTGAACAAGATTCTTTTCATTCATTGAAAGAGGAAGCAGAGCTTTCAGAAATGGGAAGAAAAATGAAATCTAGGTCCATGAAGTTCTGATCTCTTTATTTCTGAGTTGTGCTGGTGTCTCACGTCTGCGGTTACAGGACTGAGCTCTTCAGGATTGTCAGGAGTAGAGTTGAGCGACTTTTGGTTTTTTAGGGTCGCGTTTCGTTTCGTGAAACCCGACTTTTCCAAAAGTCGGGTCGAGCAAGATCGTCCGATTATAGGGAAAAGTCGGGGTCGTCCCGAAACACGAAACCCAATGTAAGTCAATGGGGAATAAAAGTCGGCAGTGTGAGGAGGACAGGAAACACACCTACAGTGCCCATTTGAATGCCAAATGCATCAATTCTTCTTACTTAAGCTTGTCAACCTTAATTAACTTCATAATACATGTTACGCACTGAAAAATGGGGGTTATTTGGCTAAAGTTGTGGGGGGGGAGGGCTGGCTCCAGGTTTTCATGTGCCCTGGGCGAAAGAGCGCCCCTTTAACACATAATACCACAACTCATGATGCTCCGATACGGCAGAGAAATAGCGGTATAGTACAATGAAAAATACTTCACTTTTTACATCTCATGACGAGGCCCATCTATTTCTCCATACAGAATCATTGGTCCCATATAATGTTTGAAACAGTATATGATGAGCTCCACATAATGCTACAGTATATGTTGGTCCCCATGGATGAAGCTCCACTGTCTTATGGGCCCAAATAATGCTCCAAACATAATGGGCCCCATTTCTAATGCTCTAGTGTATAATGGGCCCTGTAAATGCTGCTCCAGTGTCTGATGTCCACCTTTGGAATGTTCCAGTGTATCATTCTCCAGAGTATAGCGCTCCTCAAAAATTGCTGTCCCAACATTGAAAACAATGAAATAAGTCTCCTCGCTAGGGAATCCCTGTACTTGTCTGGACTCCTCGTCGTCCCCATCTTCCATCTCACTGCACAGTATTTCAACCTTGCAAGTGCTGTGATCCTGAGCAAGCAGGGGGGGCTCACTCGTTGGTGACGGCACTGGCACAGGGCCTCTGATAGTACGGTGGTGTGTCTGATGGCGGGTGGGCCGAACCTGCACTTTCATCTGCAGCTTCCTCTTTGTCACGGTGTAAGATGGAGCTGTATATGGGAAGGGTAACCTGAGTTTCATCAGGGTCAGATTCAGGCCGTGTAGCGTGCGAGGGGAATGTAGTGGTCTGGGTCAATGTACCAGCAGATTCATCGAGCAGTGGCTGGGCATCAGTGCACTTGTGTCGCCCCCAGGAGTACGGTCGCCACAGTGGCATTACCTTCCTCCTAGGGAGTGTGATGTCATGCTTGGGAGCAACGAACGATCTCTCTAGCAGGTTAACTGATTGGGCGGCGTTATTCCCACGAGTCATGACCCTCCAAACAGCGTTCATGAAGGCAAAGTGTTTGTTTTACGTGGGCAGTAAGGTTGCAAAGCTGAACCTTAAAGGAATGTCCAGAAGGGCACCACCAGGAGTGGAGCCTAGGGTTAAATTCGACTCCACCTGGGAAACCTCAAACATGCCAGCTACAGAACAGATGCACACATTGCAAGCTTAATTCCGTTAACGAACGAGACTCCGTCATGCCCCGCGGTCCGAGTCCGGCTTACTAGAGGGACACGTGAGTCTCTGGCACATGAGATTGGCCAATAACTGGTGTGTCATGCCCTTACATGTCCGTGGCTGCATGTGCGCTACACTGAAAAGGCCAGCGTTTGTCGCTTACAGGTGCAGATAACCCGCTGAACAACGTTAGTGATGGTGATCACTGATTACAATTATTACCCGCGAACAATGATTTCCCAGGAAGTGCAGGTCAACTGAAGTTCCGGAATTAGGCCTAACCGTCATTCCTGAAAAAATGAAAAACTTACGTGTGCAAACCACAGGTGCTGTAGCTTGCTTAACAGCTCGCCAGCTGTTCTCACGCCCAGTATGGATTACACGTGATTGCACAAAGGTGAGAAAGGGTACCGTATCCCCAGATAACATGTATGGATAGCGTACACATTCAAAATATATGTCTCAGGAGGCAGGCTCAGATGGTGTTAGGCCCAGTATGGATTGCACGTGATTGCACAAAGGTGAGAAAGGGTACCGTATCCCCAGATAACATGTATGGATAGCATAGTGTACACATTCAAAATATATGTCTCAGGAGGCAGGCTCAGACGGTGTTAGGCCCAGTATGGATTGCACGTGATTGCACAAAGGTTAGAAAGGGTACCGTATCCCCGGATAACATGTATGGATAGCGTACACATTCAAAATATATGTCTCAGGAGGCAGGCTCAGACGGTGTCAGGCCCAGTATGGATTGCACGTGATTGCACAAAGGTTAGAAAGGGTACCGTATCCCCGGATAACATGTATGGATAGCGTACACATTCAAAATATATGTCTCAGGAGGCAGGCTCAGACGGTGTTAGGCCCAGTATGGATTGCACGTGATTGCACAAAGGTTAGAAAGGGTACCGTATCCCCGGATAACATGTATGGATAGCGTACACATTCAAAATATATGTCTCAGGAGGCAGGCTCAGAAGGTGTTAGGCCCAGTATGGATTGCACTTGATTGCACAAAGGTTAGAAAGGGTTCCGTATCCCCGGATAACATGTATGGATAGCGTACACATTCAAAATATATGTCTCAGGAGGCAGGCTCAGACGGTGTTAGGCCCAGTATGGATTGCACTTGATTGCACAAAGGTTAGAAAGGGTACCGTATCCCCAGATAACATGTATGGATAGCGTACACATTCAAAATATATGTCTCAGGAGGCAGGCTCAGACGGTGTTAGGCCCAGTATGGATTGCACGTGATTGCACAAAGGTTAGAAAGGGTACCGTTTCCCCGGATAACATGTATGGATAGCGTACACATTCAAAATATATGTCTATACATCAGGAGGCAGGCTCAAACGGTGTCAGGCACAGTATGGATTTGACGGCCCAGATTACACAGCGGAGGAGCAGGGAGAGGTAAAGATTGCAAATGCTGGGGCCCTGCCCAAGCAAGGGGGGCCCACTCGTGGGCGTCGGTACTGGCACTGGGCCCCTCATAGTACAGCGGTGTGTCTGACGGCGGGTGTGCACCACCACCGTCAGAGACACTTGATTGCATTATGAGGGACCCTGTGCCAGTGCCCGCGCCCAAGAGTCGGCCTACCCACCTGTCCAGGGCAACGGCACTCGCACGGTGTCGTGCGCTAGGTGGTGACCCCGGCCATGGGGGGGGAGGCAGCACAGTTAGGGAGTTTTAGAAAGTGGCATATGTTGATGTTGGACATTCAGCTTATGCAAAAGGCGAAATAGGTGAAGTCCCAGGAAGAGGTGGACCAAAGCAAGCCATTTTTCTGTCACCCTATGTGTCATCAGGGGAAGGTGGGACAAAATCCTTGGAAACCCATGCATGGTTCATTTTAATGAAGGTTAGATCATCCACATTTTGGGTTGACAGACGGGTCCTTTTTTCTGTCAGGATTGATCCAGCTGCACTGAAGACTCTTTCCGATAGCACACTTGCAGCTGGGCAAGCGAGCTCCTGTAAGGCATATTGGGCCAATTCAGGCCAGGTGTCCAGTTTAGTGGCCCAATAGTCAAAGGGGAATGACCTGTGTGGGAGAACATCGATATGGGAGGAAAAGTAGTTTGTAACCATAGTTGACAACTGCTGTCTCCTGTCACTTTCCATTGATGCTGTATTACCAGTTGTGTGAGCGGTACTTGAAAAATCAGTCCACAACACTGTCATGAAACCCCTGTCTCCAACGCCACTTCTGCTGTGTGCACCACGAACACCTCTGCCAAGCTGCCCCCGGCCCGTACGGCTCGTGTGAGAACCATCACCGCTGCTGTGTGCTGGGAATGCCTCAAGCAACCGATTTACCAGAGTTGCTTGTTTATTAGCCAATATTAGGTCAAGGTTCTCCTGTGGCATGATGTTTTGTAATTTGCCTTTATAGCGTGGATCCAGGATGCTGGCCAACCAGTAGTCGTCATCGTTCATCATTTTGGCAATGCGGGGGTCCCTTTTTAGGATGCGCAAGGCATAATCTGACATGTGGGCCAATGTTCCCGGTGTCAATGATGCACTGCGAGTGCTGGTTGGAGGAGCACTTTCTGGCAAATCCACATCCCTCCAGTCACGCACAAACCCTGTACCAGACCTTGCCACGCCAACATTTTCACTTGCCCCACGAGATGCATCCTCCTCCCGTAAGTAATCATCCCCATCATCATCCTCCTCCTCCTCTTCTTCCTCCACCTCGTCCAGGAGAGGTCCCTGAGCAGACAATGGCTGAATGTCATCAAGGATTCCCTCCTCCTCTTCCTCCTCATCAACATTGGCTGCAGACGCCTGCTCCTTAAGGTGCGTCAAAGTTTGCATGAGCAGACGCATAAGTGGGATGCTCATGCTTAGGATGGCGTCGTCTGCGCTTACCAGCCGTGTGCATTCCTCAAAACACTGAAGGACTTTACAGAGGTCTTTCAGCTTCGACCACTGCACACCTGTCAACTCCATGTCTGCTCTCAAAGTGCCTGGCCGTGTATCCTCCCACAAATGCATTATGGCCTGCCTCTGCTCGCACAGCCGCTCCACCATGTGCAGGGTGGAGTTCCACCTTGTTGCAATGTCGATAATGAGGCGGTGGTTGGGAAGGTGGAGCAATCGCTGCAGCTTCTGCATACGAACGGAGTGTACAGGCGACCGGCGGATGTGCGCGCACAGTCTTCGCACCTTCTGGAGCAGGGCTGTTAACTCCGGATAATTTTTGAGGAAGCACTGCACCACCAGGTTCAAGGTGTGAGCCAAGCAAGGTATGTGGCTGAGTTTTGAAAGGGCTATGGCTGCCACAAAATTACGGCCGTTATCACTAACTACCTTGCCTGCCTCAAGATGTACACTGCCCAGCCATGACTCAGTTTGTCGCTGAAAGTACTCGGCCAGCACCTCGGCGGTATGTCTGTCGCCCAAACACATCATCTGCAACACAGCCTGCTGACGCTTTCCACTAGCTGCTCGATAGGGGGACACATCGTGTGCAACAGTGGCAGCTGCAGATGGAGTGCTCGTACGACTGCGCTCTGTGGACGAGCTTTCGCTTCTGGAGGAGGAGGAGGAGGAGGAGGGTGGAACGCCTACAGCCAACTGTTTCCTGTACCGTGGGCTAGGCAGCACTGTCCCACCACCGCTGTCCCCTGTGGACCCTGCATCCACCACATTAACCCAGTGCGCAGTGATGGACACGTAATGGCCCTGGCCATGCCGACTGGACCATGCATCAGTTGTGAGGTGCACCTTTCCGCTCACTGACTGCTTGAGTGCATGGACTATGCGGTCTTTCACATGATGGTAGAGGGCTGGGATGGCTTTGCGAGAGAAGAAGTGGCGACTGGGTAGGTCATAGCGTGGTACTGCATAAGCCATGAGTTCGCGGAAAGCTGTGCTTTCCACCAACCGAAAGGGCATCATCTCAAACGAGATTAGTTTGGCAATGTGGGCGTTCAAACCCAGTGTACGCGGATGAGAGACTGAGTACTTTCTTGACCTATTCATAGTGTCTGGGAGGGTGAGCTGGACTTGAGAGCTGCATATGGTGGAAGTAGCGGTGGACAGGGCGGACTGAGAGAGGGTTGATGATGGTGATGGAGTTGGTGTTCTTTCTGATGGCCTAGAATCAGTCTTTCGTTGATATAACAGTGGGATTCCCTGACTGCTGTGGCCTTGCAACGACACCTCAACATTTGCTGCTGTGCTAACCGGTGGGCTTACAGTGGGGGAAACAATGTAGCATTGCTGACTACCTTCGTTGTGATCAGTTGCACATGTGGCACTTGAGGTTTGGTGTTGTGTCCACCCTTGCAAGTGCATGCTGGTTAAATGTCTAAGCATGCAACTGGTTTTCAAATTTTTCAGATTTTTCCCTCGGCTAAAGGTCTTTGCGCACTTCTTACAGATAACCTTGGCCTGATCACGAGGATTTTGTTCAAAAAAGTGCCACACTGCACTCTTCCTACTTTGGCAGACATTTTGCGGCCTAGCACGATGTGATCTTTTGACCCTCTGGACAAGCTGTCCAGCAACTCTTTTGATGTTTGGAACCTGTCTTTGGAGTGCTCCGGGCCTGCCAGATAACAGCTGTTGCGATGTCGATGTCTGCAGTGGATGCTCCTCATCTGAGCTATTGGATGCAGCACCCTCTTCCCCCAATGGATGCCAATCTGGGTCAACAACTGGGTCATCCATCACCTCCTCTTCTATGTCATGTGCACCTTCCTCTGTGTCACCGTGTATGGTGGTATAGTGTGCGGGAAGGGGCACCTGAGTCTCATCAGGGTCAGAATCTGGCTCTGTACACTGCGAGGACAATGTAGTGCTCTGAGTGAATGTACCAGCAGAATCATCCATCAGCGGCTGTGCATCAGTGCACTCCATGTCAGATTCATCTTGGCCTGGGTAATTCACCATTTGACTTGATAATCCAGGCATGGTATGTGAAAACAGCTCCATGGAGTAATCAGTAGTATGGCCTGCGTCATCCTTCAATCTTGGTTGGGGTGAAGGACACAAGGAAAGGTGTGGTTCATGAACATGAGCCTCCAATGACGACTCAGTGCTTTTACTTTTTACAACTGAATAAGAGGAGGCAATAGAGCTGGAGGCTGAGTCAGCAATGTAAGACAAAACTTTTTCCTGATGCTCTGGCTTTAAAAGCGGTTTGCCAACTCCTAGAAAACTAAGCGTTCGAGGCCTTATGTAGCCAGACGATGATGCAGGCTCAACACCTCCTGCATTCGGTCCTATTTTGCTCTTGCCACTACCATCAGATCCACCACCAACACCATCATTACCAGCTGCCAACCCCAGCCCAATTCCACGGCCTCTTCCACCAGCCTTCCTCATTTTTGGTAGAAATGTAGACAAAATCCAACAAACTATATAGTATGTAAAACAAGGTACAAGGTGTCTATAGGACAGGGGAGATTTTGAATTTCTGCAGACACTTGTGGACACTGGACACTTTTGGATTGTGTGAGGCCCACTGATATCTGAGCGCTATGTGACAGGCTCGATGGCACAGCTGTGACCTAAGTGACTAGAGGATAAGGGAGATTTTGAATCTCTGCACACACTTTTGGACACTGGACACTTTTGGATTGTGTGAGGCCCAATGAATATCTGAGCGCTATGTGACAGGCTCGATGGCACAGCTGTGACAAAAGTGACTAGAGGATAAGGGAGATTTTGAATCTCTGCACACACTTTTGGACACTGGACACTTTTGGATTGTGTGAGGCCCAATGAATATCTGAGCGCTATGTGACAGGCTCGATGGCACAGCTGTGACAAAAGTGACTAGAGGATAAGGGAGATTTTGAATCTCTGCACACACTTTTGGACACTGGACACTTTTGGATTGTGTGAAGCCCAATGAATATCTGAGCGCTATGTGACAGGCTCGATGGCACAACTGTGACCTAAGTGACTAGAGGATAAGGGAGATTTTGAATCTCTGCACACACTTTTGGACACTGGACACTTTTGGATTGTGTGAGGCCCACTGATATCTGAGCGCTATGTGACAGGCTCGATGGCACAGCTGTGACAAAAGTGACTAGAGGATAAGGGAGATTTTGAATCTCTGCACACACTTTTGGACACTGGACACTTTTGGATTGTGTGAGGCCCACTGATATCTGAGCGCTATGTGACAGGCTCGATGGCACAGCTGTGACCTAAGTGACTAGAGGATAAGGGAGATTTTGAATCTCTGCACACACTTTTGGACACTGGACACTTTTGGATTGTGTGAGGCCCAATGAATATCTGAGCGCTATTTGACAGGCTCGATGGCACAGCTGTGACCAAAGTGACTAGAGGATAAGGGAGATTGGATTGCTTTTAAAAAATCAGTTTGCGGAGCAGTGGGTAAACAGCAATGCCAGCCTGTCAGGAAGCCTTAAAAGGCAGCCCAACAACCAACACCACTTATACACCACAATATAGCCTCCCCTTGCACTGCAAACACAGTGACTGGTGTGTTGTGCAAGCCAAATTTCTATCAGCAGCAGAAGCAGTTTTTTTTTCTTCTCAGCAGGACAAAAAAAAAAAATTGGGATTGCTTTTAAAAAAGCAGTTTGAGGCCCAATGAATATCTGAGCGCTATGTGACAGGCTCGATGGCACAGCTGTGACCAAAGTGACTAGAGGATAAGGGAGATTGGATTGCTTTTAAAAAAGCAGTTTGCGGAGCAGTGGGTAAACAGCAATGCCAGCCTGTCAGGAAGCCTTAGAAGGCAGCCCAACAACCAACACCACTGATACACCACTTTATAGCCTCCCCTTGCACTGCACACACAGTGACTGGTGTGTTGTGCAGGCCAAATCGCTAGCAGCAGAAGCAGTTTTTTTGTCTTCTTCCCTGCCTAACGCTTCCCTACAGAATCAGCAGCAACCTCTCCCTATACTGAGATCGGCAGAAGTAAGATGGCGGTCGCCGTGCACGCCCTTTTATACCCCCTGTGACGCCCACCAAAGCAAGCCAATCACTTGCATGCCCTTCTGAAAGATGGTGGTGACCCCTGCCTATGTCATCACGTCGCCCACAGTGTCCGTGGATCCTGATTGGCTGAAAAAGAGCGCAAAACAAACTTTTGAAACGCGACTTTGGCGCGTAAGTCGCCGACCTCGTGGCCGACCTCATCCTAGGGTCGGGTTTCGTTTCATGAAACCCGACTTTGCTAAAAGTCGTCGACTTTTGAAATTTTTCGACCCGTTTCGCTCAACTCTAGTCAGTAGGGATCCCAGCGCCAAGATGATGGCGGCAGAGCTGGCCTTGACGCTGGCGCCGCCGTTACACAGGTCGGTGGTGCAGCAGGAGGTGGAAGCAGAAACCCCGGAAATACCGCTGCTGCTCGGAGTGCAAGACAATGCACACGACTTAGTGATGGAAGTAACCGAGATCGCACCTACAGCGGAGAAAAGCAAATCTGATGAGCTGACCGGGATGGGAAGGGTTAAAAGCTGCTCGCAACAAGAATGTGGTTTATCCTCAGTACAAGTCACCGGCAGAAGGCTGCGTGCGGTACCTGGCACCGGTGTACACAGAGGACTAGGGGGCAACCTCTTCCTCTAGGGGAAAGAAGCTTTCATCATCACAGATGAGATTCTTTATGGCACCAGCAATGTGACTATGGATTCCTTACTGTACAAGCAAAGACACGATGGATTCTTCACTGTATGAACAGGAACTCTGCTGATTATTTACTGTACAAGCAGTGAGCCTCTGGATTCTTTACTGTCCGAGCAGTGACACTGTAGATTTTGTACTCTACAAGCAAAGACACTATGGATTCTTCACTGTATGAACAGGAACTCTGCTGATTATTTACTGTACAAGCAGTGAGACTCTGGGTTCTTTACTGTAAGAGCAGGGTGACTGTAGACGTTTCTGCTGTAACATGTTATAACCAGGTGATATAAAATGGTTACACATGTACAGTCAGTGTAGACCGGTGCTGGCTGGAGCTGAATGTACAGGACTACGACCAGAAAACCAAAATGCTGAGCTCACCGACTCCGACTGACGCTTCCACTGTCCGACAATACGTTTCTCCATTCGTGCAGTTTGCCGCAGTCTGACAATTGGAGCTGGAACTTGCTGCTGTGCAGACATAGCATTTCAGAGAGTAAGCTGCGGGCAGAAGGGGAATCATTACAGCGGACGTACATCACCTTCCAGTGTAGGCACAGAGGAGCGGCCTCCCGAGCAGCTGCTCCCGGCATCTACGTGGGCTCACCTATAGACATCTATACCTCTGCAAATCTAGCATGGAGGGCAGAGACAGTAACAGTGATCCACGGAGCACAGGACAACTCTGCCTACAGCTCCAATGGGAGAGTGCAGGTTATACAAGGGGCTTATGATGTTCGCTCCCCTCTCTGGGAGCAAATGTTGTTCCTATCTTCAAAAAGGGGAAGAAGGTGGACCCAGGTAACTATAGGCCGGTGAGTCTGACTTCTATACCAGGAAAGATCTTTGAACAAATTATTAAACAACATGTATGTCAATACCTGGATAAGAATGAAGTGATTAAACAGAGTCAGCATGGGTTTGTAACTAATAAGTCATGTCAGACTAACTTAATTTCCTTCTATGACGGTATCACTGATTGGGTGGATCAAGGAAATGCTGTAGATATAGTATATCTTGACTTCAGCAAAGCATTTGACAAAGTCTCTCATACAATCCTTATTGAAAAAATGATTAAGTATGGAATGGACAAGGCAACTGTTAGGTGGATTCATAACTGGCTTAGTGATCGGACCCAAAGAGTGGTCGTAAATGGCTGCACATCCAGTTGGAAGAATGTCTCAAGTGGGGTACCACAGGGCTCTGTCCTGGGCCCTGTATTGTTCAACATCTTTATCAACGATTTAGATGAAGGAATTGAGGGTAAACTGATTAAATTTGCTGATGACACAAAGCTAGGAGGGATAGCTAATACTAGAGAAGAGAGAGAGAGGATTCAAAAAGATTTAAATAAACTGGAGAAGTGGGCAGCAACTAACAGAATGGTTTTTAACAGGGAGAAATGCAAAGTACTACATCTGGGCAATAAAAATGGAAAAAGCATATATAGAATGGGAGGAATAGGGCTAAGTGACAGCACATGTGAAAAAGACTTGGGTATACTAATAGATCACAGACTGAATATGAGTCAACAGTGTGATGCAGCAGCAAAAAAGGCAAATGCAATTCTAGGATGTATTAACAGAAGCATACAGTCTAGATCACGTGAAGTCATTATTTCCCTCTACTCCTCTTTGGTCAGACCTCATCTGGAATATTGTGTCCAGTTTTGGGCACCACATTTTAAAAAAGACATCAACAAACTGGAGCAAGTTCAGAAAAGAGCGACCAGAATGGTGACCAGTCTGCAAACCCTGTCTTATGAGGAAAGGTTGCAGGATTTGGGAATGTTTAGTTTGCAAAAGAGAAGACTGAGAGGAGACTTAATAGCTGTCTACAAATATCTAAAGGGCTGTCACATTGTAGAAGGATCAACTTTATTCTCATTTGCACAAGGAAAGACTAGAAGCAATGGGATGAAACTGAATGGGAGGAGACACAGATTAGATATTAGAAAAAACTTTTTGACAGTTAGAGTGATCAATGAGTGGAACAGGCTGCCACGAGAAGTGGTGAGTTCTCCTTCAATGGAAGTCTTCAAACAGAGGCTGGACAGACATCTGACTGGGATGATTTAGCGAATCCTGCTTTGAGCAGGGGGTTGGACCAGATGGCCCAGGAGGTCCCTTCCAACTCTACGATTCTATGATTCTATGATTCTATGATCTAATCCTATCCTGTGTGATACTGTCTGCTGAGCCGTGTATCTAATCCCATCCTGTGTGATACTGACTGCTGAGCTGTGTATCTAATCCTCTCCTGTGTGATACTGACTGCTGAGCCGTGTATCTAATCCCATCCTGTGTGATACTGACTGCTGAGCTGTGTATCTAATTCTATCCTGTGTGATACTGACTGCTGAGCCGTGTATCTAATCCTCTCCTGTGTGATACTGACTGCTGAGCTGTGTATCTAATCCTCTCCTGTGTGATACTGACTTCTGAGCCGTGTATCTAATCCTCTCCTGTGTGATACTGACTGCTGAGCCGTGTATCTAATCCTACTGTGTGCTGAGCCGTGCATCTAATCCTCTCCTGTGTGATACTGACTGCTGAGCCGTGTATCTAATCCTCTCCTGCGTGATACTGACCGCTGAGCTGTGTATCTAATCCTCTCCTGTGTGATACTGACTTCTGAGCCGTGTATCTAATCCTCTCCTGTGTGATACTGACTGCTGAGCCGTGTATCTAATCCTACTGTGTGCTGAGCCGTGCATCTAATCCTCTCCTGTGTGATACTGACTGCTGAGCCGTGTATCTAATCCTTTCCTGTGTGATACTGACTGCTGAGCCGTGTATCTAATCCTCTCTTGCGTGATACTGTCTGCTGAGCCGTGTATCTAATCCTCTCCTGTGTGATAAAAAAGAGAATTGGAGGGATCCAATGGCTGGATATCCTTAAAGACAAAAATGTCCAGGAAGGATGGGAAATCTTGAAAAATGAAATTCTCAAAGCACAATTGTTAACAATTCTGAAAAGAGGGAAGAATAGGAAGCATTTAAGGAAGCCAGGATGGATGAACACAGAACTTAAGCACATGCTAAAAAGGAAGAAAAAAATGTTTATAAAATGGAAAGAGGGAGGCATATCTAAAGAAGAATATAATGCTGTCTGCAGAACCTGCAGGGAACAAATCAGATTATCTAAAGCTGACAATGAATTGAGGCTTGCAAGAGATGTCAAAAGCAATAATAAAGGATTTTGGGGATATGTCAAAAGTAAAAGAAAAGTCAAAGATGCTATAGGATTTTTACAGGATGAAAATGATGAAATGGTAAGACAGGATGTTGAGAAGGCTGAACTTTTAAATTCCTATTTTGCATCTGTTTTCTCTCAGAAAGGAAATGTAACATCAACTGTTCTTCACTGTCCTATTAAGGGAATAGAAGAATCCAGGATATCTATAAACAGAAATATAGTGAGGAAACACTTAGCTAACCTAAATGAATTCAAGTCACCAGGTCCAGATGAATTACACCCCTACACCCCAGAGTACTGAAGGAGATAGCAGAAGAAATTTCTGAACCCCTCTCCATAATATTTGAAAATTCTTGGAGAACAGGAGAAGTCCCAGAAGACTGGAGAAGAGCAAATGTTGTTCCTATCTTCAAAAAGGGGAAGAAGGTGGACCCAGGCAACTATAAGCCGGTGAGTCTGACTTCTATACCAGGAAAGATCTTTGAACAAATTATTAAACAACATGTATGTCAGTACCTGGATAAGAATGAAGTGATTAAACAGAGTCAGCATGGGTTTGTAACTAATAAGTCATGTCAGACTAACTTAATTTCCTTCTATGATGGAATCACTGATTGGGTGGATCAAGGAAATGCTGTAGATATAGTATATCTTGACTTCAGCAAAGCATTTGACAAAGTCTCTCATACAATCCTTATTGAAAAAATGACTAAGTATGGAATGGACAAGGCAACTGTTAGGTGGATTCATAACTGGCTTAGTGATCGGACCCAAAGAGTGGTCGTAAATGGCTGCACATCCAGTTGGAAGAATGTCTCAAGTGGGGTACCACAGGGCTCTGCCCTGGGCCCTGTATTGTTCAACATCTTTATCAACGATTTAGATGAAGGAATTGAGGGTAAACTGATTAAATTTGCTGATGACACAAAGCTAGGAGGGATAGCTAATACTAGAGAAGAGAGAGAGAGGATTCCAAAAGCTATAAATAAACTGGAGAAGTGGGCAGCAACAAACAGAATGGTTTTTAACAGGGAAAAATGCAAAGTACTACATCTGGGCAATAAAAATGAAAAAAGCATATACAGAATAGGAGGAATAGGGCTAAGCAACAGCACATGTGAAAAAGACTTGGGCATACTAATAGATCACAGACTGAATATGAGTCAACAGTGTGATGCAGCAGCAAAAAAGGCAAATGCAATTCTAGGATGTATTAACAGAAGCATACAGTCTAGATCACGTGAAGTCATTATTTCCCTCTACTCCTCTTTGGTCAGACCTCATCTGGAATATTGTGTCCAGTTTTGGGCACCACATTTTAAAAATGACATCAACAAACTGGAGCAAGTTCAGAAAAGAGCGACCAGAATGGTGACCGGTCTGCAAACCCTGTCTTATGAGGAAAGGTTGTAGGATTTGGGAATGTTTAGTTTGCAAAAGAGAAGACTGAGAGGAGACTTAATAGCTGTCTACAAATATCTAAAGGGCTGTCACATTGTAGAAGGATCAACTTTATTCTCATTTACACAAGGAAAGACTAGAAGCAATGGGATGAAACTGAATGGGAGGAGACACAGATTAGATATTAGAAAAAACTTTTTGACAGTTAGAGTGATCAATGAGTGGAACAAGCTGCCACAAGAAGTGGTGAGTTCTCCTTCAATGGAAGTCTTCAAACAGAGGCTGGACAGACATCTGACTGGGATGATTTAGCGAATCCTGCTTTGAGCAGGGGGTTGGACCAGATGGCCCAGGAGGTCCCTTCCAACTCTACGATTCTATGATTCTATGATACTGACTGCTGAGCTGTGTATCTAATCCTCTCCTGTGTGATACTGACTGCTGAGCCGTGTATCTAATCCTCTCCTGTGTGATATTGACTGCTCAGCCGTGTATCTAATCCTCTCCTATGTGATACTGACTGCTGAGCCGTGTATCTAATCCTCTCCTGTGTGATACTGACTGCTGAGCCGTGTATCTAATCCTCTCCTGTGTGATACTGACTGCTGAGCCGTGTATCTAATCCTCTCCTGTGTGATACTGACTGCTGAGCCGTGTATCTAATCCTACTGTGTGCTGAGCCGTGCATCTAATCCTCTCCTGTGTGATACTGACTGCTGAGTAGTGTTGAGCGATACCTTCCGATATAGGGAAATATCGGATCGGACTGATACCCACAAAGTATCGGATATCGCCGATTCCGATACCGGAAACCAATGCAAGTCAATGGGACAGAAATATCGGAATTAAAATAAACCCTTTCTTTCCTTGTAGGTTAATTCTACATGAAGGAAAACAACTAATAATAATGTAGAATGTATTGGGGGAGGTGGAGGAGACATTAAAGCCATAGAGATTTAGCCCAATCAAATGGAATAGCAGGAATTTTTTTTTTTTTAGACGTTCAGAGTTACAAAGATATTGACTATGTTAACCTTTTTAATATTTTGTCAGATATGTATGTTTCACTACTTCTATGCTCTTCTCCTTCTTTTTTACTTCTCCCACACTTTCTCCTTCATGATCCTCAGCAGCAGCATCTTTTTCATCAACTTCTTCTTCACCTTATTCATCTTCTTTTTCTTCACTTTCTTCCTATTATTCTTTTTATGTTACATTCTTCATCTTCTTCCTATTCTTCTTCTTCATCATATTCTTATTTGTGACAGGCATTCCTGTAGTTGTTATCTATAAAAGTTTGGAGATTACACCAGCCGTTCTGCCTGTCACAAAAGATTTACAACAGGATTTGTCCGCGTTCAGTTCGGCCTGCAGCAGCAGGCATTTTCCAGGGGCACCACAAGGAGGAACGGACTCACCCCCATACACTGCTTAATCTTCTTCTGCTTATAATTTAGATAATATCTGTTGCTCTGATTTTTAGTCTTATGCTTAATGTTCTTCTGATTTTTGTTCTGCTTTTTGTTCTTCTGCTTCTTGGTCTTCTGTCTCTTGTTGTTCTGTATCTTGGTGGTTGTCTTCATGTTCTTTGTCCTCTTGGTCATCTTCTTCAGGGTCATCTTTTTGGTCTTGTTTGGGGTGGTCTTCATGGTGGTCGTCTTCAGGGTTGTCATCTTTGGGGTCGTCGTCTTCTTCGGGGTGGTCTTCAGGGTCGTCGTCTTCAGGATCATCGTCTTCGGGGTTTTCCTCTTCTTCGAGGTGGTCTTCAGGGTTGTCGTTTCAGGGTCATCGTCAGGGAGATCCAGATTGATTACCAAAAACCATTTCAAAAAGCTTGAACTTGGAAATGTAGCAGAAGGTACAAGAAGGCTGAGGAACTGCGGAGAACCAGCTGACAGTACTGGAACCCGGATGGGAAGCAGAAGGAACAAGAGCCATTGGCACTACCGAGGACCAGCTGATGGTACTGGAACCCGGTTACTAAGCAGGAGGTACCTGTGCTAGAAAGCACTACCAAGGACCAGCAGACGTTGCTGGATCTCGGATACTGAAAAGGAGGCACCTAAGCCAAAAGGCACGGCCGAGAACCAGCTGACGGTGCTGGAACACGGATGGGTAGCAGAAGCTACAAGAGCCAATGGAACTACCGAGGACCAACTGACGGTGCTGGAACCCGGAGGGGCAGCAGAAGGAACAAGAGCCAATGGCACTACCGAGGACCAGCTGATGTTACTGGAACCCGGTTACTAAGCAGGAGGTACTTGTGCCAGAAAGCACTAAAAAGGACCAGCAGACGTTGCTGGAACTTGGATACCGAGAAAGAGGCACCTAAGCTAAAGGCACTGCCGAGAACCAGCTGACGGTACTGGAACCCGGATGGGTAGCAGAAGGTACCCATGAAAAACAAAGTTGCAAGGCCTAGAGCCGGCCGCAGTTACCGAAACCCACAGTCCTACAGGGGGTGCTTGTCCTATTGGCACTACGGAACCAGCCTTTATTGACAGATCCCGCAGCCCACATAGGAAGCACCTAAACTGCAGGCAACATAGAGTCGGCTAACCCGACCGCAACACGACAGGACAACGTATTAGTGGCAAAGCGACGTTGACACTACCCGGAAACAGCCGGCGTGCTGGAACCAGGCTTGGTAGGAGAGAGTACCCGTGCCAAAGACACTGCCAGGAACCAGCTGGTGGTGCTGGAACCCAGGGTAAATACTACAAACAGAGTGGAGACAGAGGCCTAATTAGAGCAAGTTTAAAATCTGTAGTTGTGTGAGTGTGGACAGAGCAGGAGAAACTGCCGGACACACAGCTGGGGATCAGCTGACATTACAGAACCCCAATAACACTGGAGCATATGTTGACTGTGCAGACGGCACTTCTGAGCAGCAACTGGTGGTGTTGGAGCCCAGGGTCAATAGTACAAACAGAGTGGAGGCAGAGGCCTATTTGGAGCAAGTTTAAAATCTGTAGTTGTGTGAGTGTGGACAGAGCAAGAGAAATTGCAGGACACACATCTGGGGATCAGCTGACATTACAGAACCCCAATAACACTGGAGCATATGTTGACTGTGCAGACGGCACTTCTGAGCAGCTACTGGCGGTGTTGGAGCCCAGGGTTAATACTACAAACATAGTGGAGCCAGAGGCCTAATTGGATCAAGATTAATATCTGTTGTAGACTACTACTGATTTTAAACTTGCTCCAATTAGGCCTCTGGCTCCACTCTAGTAGGGGAATGTGGACAGAGCAGGAGAAATTGCCGGACACACAGCTGGGGATCAGCTGACGTTACATAACCCCAGTAACACAGGAGCAAATGTTGATTGTGCAGATGGCACTTCTGAGCAGCAACTGGTGGTGTTGGAGCCCAGGGTAAATAATATAAGATAATCCTTTAATCGTCCCACCATGGGGAAATTCAGAGCATTACAGCAGCAAGGCAGGAACAAGTACAGATACAGATGCATAAAGGCATCACATTGACAGTAGGTAGGTACATAAACGGAAAAAAAAAAAAAAAAAGATATAACCGGACTATCACAACTTTTGGATCTATCAGTTCACTGTTTGGGTCGTTCTCCGTTTTGGACAGTGCTGGTTATACAGCCTAACTGCAGCAGGAAGGAAGGACTTTCGATAGTGCTCCCTCTCACATTTAGGATGAAGTAGCCGTCACTGACAGTACTGCACATCTTTGTCACGGTCTCATGCATGGGATGGGAATCATTCTGCACCATGTAGCTCACCTTGGCCAGTATCCTCCTGTCGCCTACTTCCTGAACTGGATCAAGGGGGCATCCCAGGACAGAGCTGACCCTTCTAATCAGTTTGTCCAGCCTATTCCTGTCCCTAGTTGATATGCCACTACCCCAGCACGCCACACCAAAGAAGATGACTGATGCCACAACAGAGTTGAAGAAGGATGCAAGGAGTGCCCCCCCTAACTCCGAAGGCTCTCAGCCTTCTGAGCAGAAAAAGCCTACTTTGGCCCTTCCTGTACACTGCATCCAAGTGATGGGCCCAGTCAAGCTTATTATTGAGGATGACACCAAGGTACTTATAGGTGTCGACTATCTCAATGTCATTTCCCTGAATGTTCACCACTACTGGTGGATTTTTTCCCTTGCGAAAGTCCACAACCAATTCCTTGGTCTTCCCGGAATTAATCCTAAGGTGGTTCCTCTGACACCACTCCACAAAAGCTTGGTTAGTATCTCTGTACTCTCTTTCATCTCCTCCTGTGATGAGGCCTACTATTGCAGAGTCATCAGAACACTTCTGCAAGTAGCAGCTAGATGAGTTGCACTTAAAATTCGCAGTGTACAGTGTGAAGAGAAAAGGGGCAAGAACTGTACCTTGAGGTGCCCCTGTATTGCAGATCACCGTGTCTGACACACTGTCCCGAACCTTTACAAACTGAGGTCGGTTCGTGAGGTAGTTAAGGATCCAGGTGAAGAGTTGGAGGTCCACGCCAACAAGGCCCAGCTTGTCTCTCAGTAGACCTGGCTGCATGGTATTAAAAGCACTAGAGAAATCAAAGAACATTATTCTCACAGTGTTCCCAGGTTTCTCCAGGTGAGAGAGTCCTATCTAGAAGGTGGATAATGGCATCATCCACAGCAATGCCCAGCCTGTAGGCAAACTGGAGAGGGTCCATATCCGAGCTCACTAGAGGACGGAGACGTTTGAGAACCAATCTCTCTAGTACCTTCATCAGGTATGAAGTCAATGCTACAGGTCTATAGTCATTAAGGTCTTTCGGATAAGGTTTCTTCGGAACTGGTACCACACACGAAAATTTCCACAGTTGTGGTACTATACCTATTCTCAGGCTCATATTGAACAGATATGTAATGATCTCACTCAGCTGGTGCCCGCAGGTTTTGATTAGCCTTGCACTGATGCCGTCAGGACCTGCAGCCTTCAAAACTTTGATCTTATCCAGTTCTTTTGCAACCTGGGTACTTGTGAAGAACAGACCCTGGCTCAATTGACAAGTTGCAGCAGGGGGGTGAGGTTATTGTAGCAGAGAGGTGTGAATGAAATGCAGGGGCAGGAGCAGCCAGTGTGTGATTAAATCTGTTAAAGAATAGACTAAGTTCATTAAGCCCCTCTTTATCTACAACCATCCTGGTGACAGTCTGTCTATGCCCAGTTATAGACTTTAGACCCTCCCAGACTTCATGAATCCTTTTCTGTGACAATTTCAGTTCAATCTTTCTCTTATAATTAGCCTTTCCCTGCCTGATTAGATTATTCAGATCTTTCTGCACCTCTCTCAGCCTGCCCTTGTCACCTGATCTGAAGGTCAACTTCTTCTCTTTGAGAAGAGCCTTTATTCCGGGGCTGATCGATGGTTTATTGTTAGAGAAGCACCTCACTACTTTTGTGGGTACCGTGTTGTCTACACGGAAATTAATGTAGTCCGTTATACAATGTGTATAAATACTAGAGACAGAGGCCTAATTGGAGCAAGTTTAAAATCAGTAGTAGTGTGAATGTGGACAGAGCAGGAGACATTGCCGGACACACAGCAGGGGAGCAGCTGGAGTTACTGAACCCCACTAACACAGGAGCTAGTGTTTTTCTCTGTGCAGACGGCACTTCTGAGCAGCAACTGGCAGTGTTGGAGCCCAGGGTAAATCAGGGTGTAGGCTGAGGCCTAATTGGAACAAGTTTAATATCTGATGCAGTGTGAATGTGGAGGGAGCAGGAGATGTTGCCGGACACACAGCAAGGGAGCAGCTGGCGTTACTGAACCCCACTAACACAGGAGCTAGTGTTTTTCTTTGTGCAGACTGCACTTCTGAGCAGCAAGTGGCGGTGTTGGAGCCCAGGGTCAATCAGTTCAGGTGGTAGAAACATGAACACAACAGGAGACCTGGATACTTTTGCCAACCAATTATTTAATCTGGAAGAGGACTGGCAAATTCCGGCGCTATCTAGGCCTTGCTCATTTTCAGAAAAGTAACGTTAGTCGCGTGCGACGGTCTGTTAGTACACCACCTGCGGCACTAAAGACACGTTCCGATAATACACTGGCAGCTGGGCAAGCCAGCACCTCCAATGCATACTGGCTAAGCTCTGGCCATGTATCCAGCTTAGAGACCCAAAACTTGAAGGGGGAAGAGCCGTCTGGGAGTACACTGACAGGGCAAGACAAGTAGTCTGTCACCATCTGACGGAAACGTTGCCTCCTGCTGACTGGAGCCGTCTGTAATGGTGTAGACATTTGTGGCGGACACACAAAACTTTGACACATTTGGGCCATACTGGTCTTGCCTTGTGCTGAGGCGCTGCCTCTGCTCCCTCTTCGTGCAGAGCTTCCTCCACTGCCTCGACGCACAGAGCTGCTTTGTAAAGCACTAGCAGCACTGCTCTCGGGTGGAATGGAGAACATGATGGAATGCACCAGTGTGTCTTGGTATTCCCGCATTTTACGCTCCCGGTTCAACGTTGGTATGAGGGTTTGAAAGTTGTCCCGGTAGCGAGGATCTAGGAGGGTGTACACCCAATAATCAGCCGCGTTGAGAATGTGGGCGATGCGGCGGTCGTTTCTCAGGCACTGCAGCATGAAATCAACCATGTGCTGCAGACTCCCAACTACCAAAGAACCGCTGTCCCCTGCTTGAGGCGTGATCTCTGCCTGCTCTGCATCACCCCACCCTCGCTGTACATACTGACTAGAGCTTTGTGTACCCCCCTCCTGTGGAGAGATGTCTTCCTCCTCCATCGACTCCTCCTCACAAAGTGTCCCCTGCCTAGGCCTTTGTGAGGAAACACGTAGCGCAGACTGTCCAGAAGCAGATGGCATTTGTGACTCCTCATCCTCCACCTCTTCCAAAACCTCCTCCCTTAGTGCTTGCAGTGTTTTTTGAAGCAGGCAGATAAGGGGGACAGTCATGCTGACTAGTGCATCATCTGCACTCGCCATCCGCGTGGAATCATCGAAGGCACGCAAAACGAGGCAGATGTCCTTCATAGAGGCCCACTCAGTGGTGCTGAAGTGTGACCGGCGCACATTGCGACTTGTTTGCACCTGATGCAGCTGGTACTCCATGACTGCTGCCTGCTGCTCACACAACCGCTCCAACATATGTAACGTTGAATTCCACCTAGTGGGTAGGTCACATATGATGCGATGTTCCGGAAGGCGTAATCGGCGCTGCAGAGATGCAATGCGCGATCTTGCCGTGCTGGAACGACGCAAGTGAGCGCACTCTATGCGGACCTTGTGCAGCAGTGCATCAAGATCCGGATAGTCCCTCAGAAAGCTCTGCACGACCAAGTTGAGCACATGTGCCAGACATGGGATGTGAGTGAGGTTTCTTAGGCCAAGAGCTGCCACCAGATTTCGGCCATTGTCACACACTACCAAGCCCGGCTGGAGATTCGCTGGCACAAACCACACGTCGCTCTCCTGCTTGATGGCATTCCAGAGCTCCTGCGCTGTGTGGCTTCGATTCCCCAAAGAAATTAATTTCAGTACGGCCTGTTGACGTTTGGCCGCGGCTGTGCTCATATCGGTCGTAACAGGCTCCTGCTGCGCTGTTTCAGAGGAACTAGAGTAGGAGGAGGAGTCAATATGAACAGACTGGATTCCTGCAATCCGTGGAGTTGGCAGAACACGTAGAATGCCACTCTCCAGATCTGTACCCGGCTCCTCAACATTGACCCAATGGGCAGTGAGGGAAAGGTATTGTCCCTGTCCATGGTTACTGGTCCACGCATCAGTGGTCAGGTGGACCTTGCTACTGACAGCGTTTAGTAGCGCATGTTTTATGTTTGCCTCCACATGTTTCTGCAGGGCAGGGACGGCTCGCCTGCTGAAATCAAAGCGGCTGGGCACAGTGTATTGTGGGACTGCCAATGCCATGAAGTCCCGGAAGGTGTCAGTCTCCACCAGCCTGAATGACAGCATTTCAAGGGCCAGTAGTTTGGCAATGCCAGCATTCAGAGCCTGTGCTCGGGGATGGTTTGCCGAGTATGGCCACCTTTTCTCCCATGCCTGTGCTACCGACGGCTGCCGAGTGGCCTGGGAGTGTGAGGATGACTTGGAACGTGGTGCTGTGGGTGGAATGTCACAGGGTCTCCGGACAACAGTGCCAGAGGTTCTTCCTTGGCGATCCTGTGAGTAAGTCAAACCAGCTGTGTGTGAGCTGGAGGAAGAGGCCCCAACACGAGCTGAAGAGGTGGTAGGTGCTGCTGTACGTTGGCCTACGTCATCAGTGTGTCTATGTAACTCCACCTCGTGCTTGGTCCGCACATGTTTCCACATATTAGTGGTATTGAGGTTGCTGACAGTTTTCCCTCTTTTGACTCTCTGATGACACAGCTTGCATTTGACAAAGCAAATGTCATCTGCAACTGTGTCAAAAAAGGACCACGCACTGCAAGTCTTGGGAGCGCCCGTTATGCCTTTTGAAAGTGGAATGCTCCTAATGGGTGCCGAAGTGGAGGCTACAGGCAACCAAGTCTGCCCCCTCCCTCTCCCTCCGGTTTTGGCCTTTCGGGGAATCTCTTCCTCAGAGCTGCTCCCACCACCTTCCTGTTCCTCACGCCATGATGGGTCAAGGACCTCATCATCTACACTCCCCTCTTCAAACACCTGCTTCTCCTGGGTTGTCTCGCCAGCACCGTACGCACCAGAAAGTGGTAACTGAGTCTCGTCATCATCTGATGCGTACTGAGGTGTGCTGACCATAGGCACTGGCCCACCCGCCTCTTCAGATTCAGAGGGACAAAGAAGTTGCGCATCACTGCATACTCCCTCTTCTCATTCTGGAATGCTGCTTGGCTGGCCCCCTCTTTCCAAACCAACAGATTCCGAGAACAGAAGTAGAGACTGTGATGGCTCCTGTCCAGGGCTCTCTGACTGCCTGGGCACGTTGGCAGGTGGTGAAGAGACAGATGGTTGCTCTTTGATGCTTTGGCCCTGAGAGGATGTGGAAGTAATTGAAGTCGATGCGTTAGCTGCCATCCATCCGACAACGGCTTCAATTTGTTCCTCCCGTAGCAGTGGGGTACGGCGAGGTCCTACAAAACTGTGCGTAAAGGACTGTTGCCTGGTAAAACTGGGGGATGCTGACTCACTGGTGCCAGCAGCAGGCACAGAATCCCCACGTCCTCTCCCTGCAGAATCCCCACGTCCTCTCTCTGCAGAATCCCCATGTCCTCTCCCTGCTGAAACTCCACGACCACGTGCCTTACTCCCTGCCTTCTTCATCTTGCTAGACTGAGAAAGATAGGCAGAAAAGTACAAAGGGGGGCCTAAGGCCTCTTTCACACATCAGGTTTTCGCCGTTAAGCGCGATCCGGCGCTTTTGACAGAAACCGGATCCGGCGAAATGCAATGCCGGATCCGGTTTCCCCCCCATTGACTTGCATTTGCGCCGGATCGTGCCGGATGGCCATGCGTTTCATCCGGTTTTCGCCGGATCCGGCAATGTGTCGCGATCCGGCGTCTGGAAAAAACGGCTACTGTAACGTTTTTTGTCTCCGGCGTAAAAGCCGGACACGCCGGATCCGGCGCGTCCGGCTTTTTCACACAATGAAAGCCTATGTGCGCCGCAATGCCGGATCCGGTTTTTTGGGTCTGAGCATGCTCAGTAGCTCTGCCCACAAGACATATATAAAAGCAAGACAGTGGGACCCACAGCCACACCCAACATGCCACCCAAGAAAGCAACCAAGCGCAGCAGGAGAAGGCAGGTGACCACTGCAGCACCATCAGCACCACCACCACCCCAAATGGAGCAGCAAATGGAACATGCTGAGGAGGGGAGGCCAGCAGCAGATGAGAGACGGTAATTATCAAATCCCCCATTCCTCCAAACTAGGGCTATGGAATATCAAGATATTCATTGGCCCTTTGTTTCTCTTTATTCAACAGCCGCCCAATAGATGCAGCAGCAGCAGCAGCAGCAGCAGCAATGGCAGCAGGTGGAACACCACCCACAGGCATGGAGTCTGGCCACCAGGAAGACAGCACATCATCTTCTGGGAGCCCTCCCTCGCATCATCAGCGTTTGACGGTAAGTTTTTATTTCCAAAATCCATCATCTCTGTAATATATGTCTATTCATTGCCTTTTATTTCAAAACAGGATTCACAAGATGAAGAGGAGCTCCCAGAAGAAGAAGGAAGGGGTGGGCAGACACTTGGAGTGGGCTCACAATTGGTAAGTTTTTTGCATCAAACGCAGAAACACAACATCACACTACACAACACATAGAAAACAATGTTCTGCAGACCACACACAGCAAACAAATGCCTACATCCAAAGACATAACATTTTTTGTTTTCTTCTCTAGTCTTCCCAATCTGGTGCTCGGCCAAGAGGTCCTCGCAGTGCCTCCCAGGGTCATCGGCGACAGCAACGCGGCGGTCACCAGCGTGTAAGTATAAATATTTTTGCTTTGTTTTTTTGCACTTTTTATTTCATTTCTTTTGTGGAGGCTAATTATGTTATTTTTGTCTTTTTCTTTAACAGCCTTCACAGCGTGCTCCCGACTCTGACGGTGAGGATGGAGGACTCGATGTGGACCACCTCATCGATCTCGTCAGAGAAAGGGAGCCGCTCTGGAATATGGCTGACCGCCGCCACGCTGACCTTATCGTTACCCGACGACTCTGGGAGGAAATCTGTTCGCTCCTTGTGGACCGCTGGGAGGACCTCGATGCTCGGGCCAAGATTAAAGAGCGTAAGTATATACAGTACCGGTTGCTTGATGTAAACCAGTGTTTCCCGAACTCCAGTCCTCGTGGTCCCCACGGATCATGTGTTCAGGATTTCTATTTACTATGGAAATCCTGAAAACATGACCCCTGGGGACCATGAGGACTGGAGTTTGGGAAACACTGATGTTGTATACTAACCACTCCTTTCTCGTTTCAGGGAACAGAATTGTGAATCGGTGGCGGTCTGTGAGGGATCGTTTCAAGAAGGAGTTCAATAAAGAGATGCGGGCCCCGAGTGGATCTGGAGGACGCAGGAGCAAGTACAAGTCTGCAGAAGCCCTGTCGTTCCTCTGGGAAACAATGGTCACTAGAAGGTAAATATTACACACCACATGTGAAAAAAAATGTTAGATGTAAATTTTTTTTTTCAGCCAGGGCCATACCATGTCAGTATTTTAATAGTTTTTTTTTCTCTTTATTCCACAGCACGGTGAGCAGCACTCGGGAGCCTGCACGATTGGACCCTTCTGAGGAGATCCCTGAGGAGACCGGCACTGAGGGACACTTCGACCGCCCCGGTACATCTGCACCTTCCCAGCCTTCCCACACATTCGACCCATCTGTCCCATCCACCAGCACAGGAGCATCGTGGCCGCCTACATTACATGAAGCTGCTGGTGAGGAGATCGCTTTCCCTTTACCCCACCCTTCTGCCCCTGCCACCTCTAGTACACCTGCGGGTACTGGGCGGCAGCGGCAGAGGGGTCAGGAAAAGACTTATGCGCCAGAGTTCTTGCATCTGAATGCATCTTTCCAGAACTGTCTAAAAGTCTTGTCAGAGCAAATCTCCGCAGGCTATCAGCAGATCAACTCCAGCATTCTGGAGGTGAAGACACTTCTGCAAACCATGCATTCAGAAGCAAGATCTTCGCCAAACCACACCTTTTTCAGGTCTGTTGTGGAGCGCATGGAAACGCTCTCTCCTGCCCAACAGATGCATGTAATGCATTCATGCCACGCTGTTCTCCAGCAAGTTACCTCCCAACCTCCTCCTCCCACCACAGTAGTTCCTCCACCTGCACCCCCTCCAGCCACTTTCCATCCTCCCCCTCCTATTACATCTACACCCCCTCCAGCCACTTTCCATCCTCCCCCTCCTATTACATACCATCCACCTCCCCAGCACCATCCACCTCCCCAGCACCAGCAACCTCCCCAGCACCAGCAACCTCCCCAGCACCAGCAACCTCCCCAGTACCAGCAACCTCCCCAGTACCAGCAACCTCCCCAGTACCTGCAAACTCCCCAGTACCAGCAACCTCCCCAGTACCAGACATCTCCCCACTTCCAGCAACCTGCCCCGTACCAGACATCTCCCCACTTCCAGCAACCTGCCCCGTACGAGACATCTCCCCACTTCCAGCAACCTGCCCCGTACCAAACTCATTCCCCATACAACTTGCCATCAACATCATCTGCTCCTACAGTCCCTGCCCAACCCTCCACTCCACCACCCACCACCTCTTCTGCTTCCCACATGTCCACCCATTCTGTAGTTTTTTCCACACCTTCACCTCTAACTGTTCCTTCCCCACCACGATCCCAGTCCTCTCTCCACACTCCCAGTGTCGAAGTGTCCCGCAGCCCCTCCAGCAGTATTTCCACCACACACTACACAGATTTATAATGTGTGTATTTAAATAAAAATGACCAGTTTTATGGTTTCAAAGCTTTATTAAACAAGTTTATTAAAATTTTAAAAAAGTTTACTAAAAAAAACATTTTTCAATAAAAGTTAAATTATTTTACACTGGTTGTCTGTCATTTCTTTCTGCGGCGAAAAAGGTTAAATACAGGGTATTTAAAAGGTGAAATGGTATTCAAAACTAGGTATATAACTGTGGGTAAATTTTAGCTTTTTGCCACAGTTGTGTTCCTGGTTGTGTTTGAAGCAAAGTATTTCACCTAAAAAGTTGTGTTTATTGTTGGTGATTTCCTAACAATGTACACAACTTTTGTTAAAAGGTGAAATACTTTGCATAAAACACAACCAGGTACACACCTGTGGCCTAAAGCTAAAAATAGTAAGACCATGACAAGATAGCCAACTTTGGTTGGCAAAGGTATATACTGTTGGTCCAGAAGGTACACAAGTTTGGTTAGGGCACAAATCTTTCACACTCTGTCATCCTGCCAGTGCACTCTGCCTTGAGGTGACATAAAGTATATTGCAAAATTGTCCCTCATTACTGAAACCGTCACAGAACTTCTAGTGGTAATGTCATGGTAATCTTGCAAGGTGGTTTCTTCAGAGGTGTCCTCAATGGAAATGGGTTCCTTGCAGATAACAAAATTGTGGAGTACCACGCACGCTTTGATCACCTCGTCCACAGTTTCTGTCTTGAGGTTGATCGCAGTCAATAGGACCCGCCATTTGGCTGTCAGAATACCAAAGGTACATTCAACCATTCTTCTTGCTCTTGTGAGGTGGTAATTAAAAATGCGTTTTGGTCTTGTCAATCCTCTGCTAGAGTACGGTTTCAAAAGGTGTTCTGACAGCTGGAAGGCTTCATCCCCTACACAGACAAATGGCATAGGTGGACCAGATGTTTGCGGCAGCGGTCTAGGTGGTGGGAACTGGAAGGTGTTTCCATACAGTTTACGCCCCATGGCAGACAGTTTGAAAACTTGAGAGTCATTGGAGCGGCCATAGGCCCCAATATCAACCGCAATAAATTTGTATTCCGCGTCAGCGATGGCCATGAGGACAATTGAAAAATATTTCTTGTAATTGAAATATTCCGATCCCGATCCAGCTGGCTTTACAATGCGGATATGTTTCCCGTCCACAGCGCCCAAGCAGTTTGGAAACTGACATATCTGTTGAAACTTGTCAGCAATTTCAATCCACCTCTCTGTTGTGGGCTCTGGTAAAAACTCTTCAGCTAAGGAGTCCCACAGTGCACGGCATGTGTACTTCACAATTCCAGATATGGTGGAAATCCCGAGTCTGTACTGGAAATGCAGTGACGAAAGGGATTCTCCAGTTGCAAGAAATCTGTGGGGAATTAAAAAACAATAAATTAGTTTTAAATCACAGCATTACATACCAAAACTGAGCTATAACACTTGGAGATACAAACTACCACCAACAAGATTGCAGTGAAAGTGTGCTCTGATGCGATCACATCCAATAAATGTGGCTTACCTTAAAGTCACCATCAGACGCTCTGCGGGTGAAACAGAGAAGCGGCAATAGGTGTCCGCTTTTCTTATGAGGTGTGCAATGCGCTCCACCAAGTAATCAAAATTTTCCATTTTCATCCTAAGAAATCCAAAAAATTTCTCCGGGTTTCGTCGAAGGTCCATGCAGAGTGTAGAATAGACCCCACGCGTCATTCTCTTGGCTGTGATGGGGTGGATCCACAAACGTCGTCTACGATGCCTGATGCGCTGCTGTCTCGCTCTCTCCTTCTCCAGAACAATCACCCTCAAACGATTCGCCTCCGCTATAAAATCCGCCAAATTCTTCAAAATATTTCCAATCACAACATCCATCTTCGCCAGTAACTTGCTCTTCTCTCCAACCTGCACTTTCTCCTCTACAACCTGTCAAAGAAGGGCTGTAGGAACATGCTATATATAGTTTTCCAGTAGCCAATCCCGTTCGGAAGGCCACAAGGGTCAATTTTAAAAACCGGATCCGGCGTAATCCGTCGAAAAACGGATAGAAAAACGGATGAACCGGATGAGACGGATCCGGTTTTGTCTGTCAAGAAAAAGACGGATCCGGCAGAAAACCGGATCCGTCACATCCGGTTTTACGAAACATTTGCCGGATCCGGCGTTCCGACACGACGCCGGATCGCGCCTGACGCCGAAAACCTGATGTGTGAAAGTAGCCTTAGTGTGCTTATTCCTGAACAGCTGGTTACAGGTATAAGAAACACTAATTTTATGAAGTGTGTGTGTCGACTACACTTTAATGGGAGCTAATGTGGCCTACACAACTTTCAAATGTAGTGTTTGTTGAACTTTGTTGTTTTTTTTTGGGGGGGGGGAAACTAAAAGGATGTGACCAAAGATTTGAAAGTCAGAGTATCACCAACTTTCTGGAGCTATTACAATGCAGGCAGGTAACCTACAATGCAAAAGATGAGGCTCCAAAAAAATTGGGTAATACTAATCTGGCTGCAGCTGAAGGGCTCAAGCCAGAAAAAGGCTCCTCTATCTACTCCTATATAGTGTTTGCAACCAACCACTGTAAATGGATAGGGATGGATGCACACTAATAGGAGAACAAAAAATGAGCTGCAATTAAAGAAAAATATGTGTGAGGCAGTGACGCACGCTGAGCGGCCTACAACCAGACGTGGCTGCAGGACACACTACTCAGCGTGAGCTGCACTCACACACAGTCACCTCTCAGACAGCCGTGAACAGTGCAGCAAAGTGGGCACTAGCACTGAAAGGCTGCAGAAAGGCTCCGCTGTCTACTACTAGTGTTTGCAACCAACGTATATGGATACGGATGGAAGCACACTAGATAGAATTTTTTAAAAATAAGCAGCTCAAAAAGAAAAATATGTATGAGGCAGCAGTGAGGCACGCTGGGCGGCCTACCACCAGACATGGCTGCAGGACCCACTCCACAGCGTGAGCTGCACTCACACAGCCCTTGCAGACAACTGTGAACACTGCTGCTAGGGAAAAGAAGGCTACAGTGGTGGTTTATGTAGCCTGGGTAAAGCACAATATTGTTTTGAGAATCGCTATTTCTAACTGTCCCTCACAGTCTTCAACAGCAGCCAGTCCCTAACTGAATTCACAGCAGAGTGACCAGAAATGGCAGCGGCGGTGGCTTTTATAGTGCATCATGACATCATTTCAGCAGCCAATCACAGCCATGCCAATAGTTAACATGCCTACATGCCTAACAGGATGTGCCCACACTTCTGAGGATTCCCATTGGCTGAATCAAAGCGAGCGGGCTCCTAGCATTATGGGAACTTCCGATTCCGGTATCCGATATGAAAAAAGTATCGGAAGTCAGTATCGGAATTCCGATACAGCTAATATCGGCCGATACCTGATACTTGCGGTATCGGAAAGCTCAACACTATTCAAGAGTCTATATGCCTGATTTTCATATAGCTCATTAGGCCATATCACAAGGTTGCCCCCCCTTATCCGCAGCCTTAAAGACAACGTCTTTCCATTTTTGCATCTCCTCTAAGGCTTTTTGTTGTTCATATGTTAAATTAAATTTTTTCTTTTTGGTCTCAGCCAATTTCTCAATATCATTAGACACAATTTTTGTAAAAAATTCCACTGCAGGACAAACACTCAATACAGGGAATTTTTTAGATTTACAAAATAGTTTTTTAAGGGAAATTGCTTACCTCAGACGAATTGTCATTTTCCTCCGCCAAGGATTCCAACACTTGAAGGGCCTCCTGCTCCTCTCTAGTGTTAAGACCCTCCACCGTTTTACAATGAAACTTTTTCAAGAGGACTTTACGGGCAAACAGGTGGACGTCCTTAGTCGTTAGAAGCGGATCTATAGAACGGGATGGTGAAAAGGTTAAACCTTTTTCTAATACCTCAATTTGAGGCAAAGTGAGTACATGAGAAGGCAAATTAATGACCTTACTCTTATCATTCTCATAATTTCTCTCTTTCCTTTGATTTTTAAAAGGTTGAATTGATTTATTATTATTTTGATAAGCATATCTTGTAACAGGTCCCGATCTATAAGAGGATTCTCTGTCACTCTCAGATCCATATGCTCCAACTGATGAAGAGAGGGAATTCACGGACTCACTTCTTTTCGGCTGATTCTTATTTTTATCCACTGGGTCCTGGTGCCGCCTCTCCAGTTAGTTCTGCCACACCGAGTTTTTTTAGTAAAGGACTCTGCGCTCATCAGTCATCGTGTTCTGCTGACTACGGGAAGATGTCTGGTCGCGGTAAAAGAGGGAAAGGTCTCGGGAAGGGCGGCGCCAAGCGGCACAGGAAGGTGCTCCGTGATAACATCCAGGGCATCACCAAGCCTGCCATCCGCCGTCTCGCTCGCAGGGGAGGCGTCACGCGCATCTCCGGCCTCATCTATGAGGAGACTCGCGGCGTCCTGAAAGTCTTCCTGGAGAACGTGATCCGTGACGCCGTCACATACACTGAGCACGCCAAGAGGAAGACCGTCACCGCCATGGACGTGGTGTACGCGCTCAAGCGCCAGGGCCGCACTCTCTACAGCTTCAGAGGTTAATGCGTCTCCTCTCCATCCTCACCCCCCAAAGGCTCTTATCAGAGCCGCCCACATCTACTAAGAAAAAGCTATGATCTCCGCTGTGTGATGTGGCCAGGGAGGGAGATTGCGGGTATTTTGCGGTGTTATGTGACATCAGCGGTTAAAACAGATGGTTACCTGGATATACAGCGCTATATGGGTCGGGAATTACTGTATGGATGAAATATCTAGAGCGCTTTATAGAGATTACATCAAAGTATATACATTTACTGCACTCTATGAGGGTACACTGCAGTGTATTAATGGTATTGGGTAGAGTTGAGCGACTTTTGGTTTTTTAGGGTCGAGTTTCGTTTCGTGAAACCCGACTTTTCCAAAAGTCGGGTCGAGCAAGATCGGCCGGCTATAGGGAAAAGTCTGGGTCGTCCTGAAACACGAAACCCAATGTAAGTCAATGGGGAATAAAAGTCGGCAGTGAGAGGAGGACAGGAAACACACCTACAGTGCCCATTTGAATGCCAAAAGCATCAATTCTTCTTACTTAAGCTTGTCAACCTTAATTAACTTCATAATACAAGTTACGCACCGAAAAATGGGGGTTATTTGGCTAAAGTTGTGGGGGGGAAGGGCTGGCTCCAGGTTTTCATGTGCCCTGGGCGAAAGAGCGCCCCTTTAACACATACCACAACTCATCATGCTCCGATACGGCAGAGAAATAGCGGTATAGTACAATGAAAAATACCTCACTTTTTACATCTCATGACGAGGCCCATCTATTTCTCCATACAGAATCATTGGTCCCATATAATGTTTGAAACAGTATATGATGAGATCCACATCCTGCTACAGTATATGTTGGTCCCCATGGATGAAGCTCCACTGTCTTATGGGCCCAAATAATGCTCCAAACATAATGGGCCCCATTTCTAATGCTCTAGTGTATAATGGGCCCTGTAAATGCTGCTCCAGTGTCTGATGTCCACCTTTGGAATGTTCCAGTGTATGGTGGGCCCCATCTATCATTCTCCAGAGTATAGTGCTCCCCAAAAATTGCTGTCCCAACATTGAAAACAATGAAATAAGTCTCCTCGCTAGGGAATCCCTGTACTAGTCTGGACTCCTCGTCGTCCCCATCTTCCATCTCACTGCACAGTATTTCAACCTTGCAAGTGCTGTGATCCTGAGCAAGCAGGGGGGGCCCACTCGTTGGCGACGGCACTGACACAGGGCCCCTGATAGTACGGTGGTGTGTCTGATGGCGGGTGGGCCGAACCTGCACTTTCATCTGCAGCTTCCTCTTTGTCACCGTGTAAGATGGAACTGTATATGGGAAGGGTAACATGAGTTTCATCAGGGTCAGATTAAGGTCGTGTAGCGTGCGAGGGGAATGTAGTGGTCTGGGTCAATGTACCAGCAGATTCATCGAGCAGTGGCTGGGCATCAGTGCACTTGTGTCGCCCCCAGGAGTACGGTCGCCACAGTGGCATTACCTTCCTCCTAGGGAGTGTGATGTCATGCTTGGGAGCAACGAAGGATCTCTCTAGCAGGTTAACTGATTGGGCGGCGTTATTCCCACGAGTCATGACCCTCCAAACAGCGTTCATGAAGGCAAAGTGTTTGTTTTACGTGGGCAGTATGGTTGCAAAGCTGAACCTTAAAGAAATGTCCAGAAGGGCACCACCAGGAGTGGAGCCTACGGTTTAATTCGACTCCACCTGGGAAACCTCAACCATGCCAGCTACAGAAAAGATGCACACATTGCAAGCTTAATTCTGTTAACGAACGAGACTCCGTCATGCCCCGCGGTCCGAGTCCGGCTTACTAGAGGGACACGTGAGGCTCTGGCACATGAGATTGGCCAATAACTGGTGTGTCATGCCCTTACATGTCCGTGGCTGCATGTGCGCTACACTGAAAAGGCCAGCGTTTGTCGCTTACAGGTGCAGATAACCCGCTGAACAGCGTTAGTGATGGGGATCTGTGATTACAATTATTACCCGCGAACAATGATTTCCCAGTAAGTGCAGGTCAACTGCCGTTCCGGAATTAGGCCTAACCGTCATTCCTGAAAAAATGAAAAACTTACGTGTGCAAACTACAGGTGCTGTAGCTTGCTTAACAGCTCGCCAGCCATTCTCACGCCCAGTATGGATTACACGTGATTGCACAAAGGTGAGAAAGGGTACCGTATCCCCGGATGACATGTATGGATAGCATAGTGTACACATTCAAAATATATGTCTATACATCAGGAGGCAGGCTCAGACGGTGTCAGGCACAGTATGGATTTGACGGCCCAGACTACACAGCGGAGGAGCAGGGAGAGGTAAAGATTGCAAATGCTGGGGCCCTGCCCAAGCAAGGGGGGCCCACTCGTGGGCGTCGGTATTGGCACTGGGCCCCTCATAGTACGGCGGTGTGTCTGACGGCGGGTGTGCACCACCACCGTCAGAGACACTTGATTGCACTATGAGGGACCCTGTGCCAGTGCCCGCGCCCAAGAGTCGGCCTACCCACCTGTCCAGGGCAACGGCACTCGCACGGTGTCGTGCGCTAGGTGGTGACCCCGGCCATGGGGGGGGGAAGCAGCACAGTTAGGGAGTTTTAGAAAGTGGCATATGTTGATGTTGGACATTCAGCTGATGCAAAAGGCGAAATAGGTGAAGTACCAGGAACAGGTGAACCAAAGCAAGCCATTTTTCTGTCACCCTATGTGTCATCAGGGGAAGGTGGGACAAAATCCTTGGAAACCCATGCATGGTTCATTTTAATGAAGGTTAGATCATCCACATTTTGGGTTGACAGACGGGTCCTTTTTCTGTCAGGATTGATCCAGCTGCACTGAAGACTCTTTCCGATAGCACACTTGCAGCTGGGCAAGCGAGCCCCTGTAAGGCATATTGGGCCAATTCAGGCCAGGTGTCCAGTTTAGCGGCCCAATAGTCAAAGGGGAATGACCTGTGTGGAAGAACATCGATATGGGAGGAAAAGTAGTTTGTAACCATAGTTGACAACTGCTGTCTCCTGTCACTTTCCATCAATGCAGTATTACCAGTTGTGTGAGCGGTACTTGAAAAATCAGTCCACAACATTGTCATGAAACCCCTGTCTCCAACGCCACTTCTGCTGTGTGCACCACGAACACCTCTGCCAAGCTGCCCCCGGCCCGTATGGCTCGTGTGAGAACCATCACCGCTGCTGTGTGCTGGGAATGCCTCAAGCAACCGATTTACCAGAGTTGCTTGTTTATTAGCCAATATTAGGTCAAGGTTCTCCTGTGGCATGATGTTTTGTAATTTGTCTTTATAGCGTGGATCCAGGATGCTGGCCAACCAGTAGTCGTCATCGTTCATCATTTTGGCAATGCGGGGGTCCCTTTTTAGGATCTGCAAGGCATAATCTGACATGTGGGCCAATGTTCCCGGTGTCAATGATGCACTGCGAGTGCTGGTTGGAGGAGCACTTTCTGGCAAATCCACATCCCTCCAGTCACGCACAAACCCTGTACCAGACCTTGCCACGCCAACATTTTCACTTGCCCCACGAGATGCATCCTCCTCCCCTAAGTAATCATCCCCATCATCATCCTCCTCCTCCTCTTCTTCCTCCACCTCGTCCAGGAGAGGTCCCTGAGCAGACAATGGCTGAATGTCATCAAGGATTCCCTCCTCGTCAACATTGGCTGCAGACGCCTGCTCCTTAAGGTGCGTCAAAGTTTGCATGAGCAGACGCATAAGTGGGATGCTCATGCTTAGGATGGCGTCTTCTGCGCTTACCAGCCGTTGTGCATTACTCAAAACACTGAAGGACTTTACAGAGGTCTTTCAGCTTCGACCACTGCACACCTGTCAACTCCATGTCTGCTCTCAAAGTGCCTGGCCGTGTATCCTCCCACAAATGCATTATGGCCTGCCTCTGCTCGCACAGCCGCTCAACCATGTGCAGGGTGGAGTTCCACCTTGTTGCAATGTCGATAATGAGGCGGTGGTTGGGAAGGTGGAGCAATCGCTGCAGCTTCTGCATACGAATGGAGTGTACAGGCGACCGGCGGATGTGCGCGCACAGTCTTCGCACCTTCTGGAGCAGGGCTGTTAACTCCGGATAATTTTTGAGGAAGCACTGCACCACCAGGTTCAAGGTGTGAGCCAAGCAAGGTAGTTTTGAAAGGGCTATGGCTGCCACAAAATTACGGCCGTTATCACTAACTACCTTGCCTGCCTCAAGATGTACACTGCCCAGCCATGACTCAGTTTGTCGCTGAAAGTACTCGGCCAGCACCTCGGCGGTGTGTCTGTCGCCCAAACACATCATCTGCAACACAGCCTGCTGACGCTTTCCACTAGATGCTCAATAGGGGGACACCTCGTGTGCAACAGTGGCAGCTGCAGATGGAGTGCTCGTACGACTGCGCTCTGTGGACGAGCTTTCGCTTCTGGAGGAGGAGGAGGAGGAGGGTGGAACGCCTACAGCCAACTGTTTCCTATACCGTGGGCTAGGCAGCACTGTCCCACCACCGCTGTCCTCTGTGGACCCTGCATCCACCACATTAACCCAGTGCGCAGTGATGGACACGTAACGGCCCTGGCCATGCCGACTGGACCATGCATCAGTTGTGAGGTGCACCTTTCCACTCACTGACTGCTTGAGTGCATGGACAATGCGGTCTTTCACATGATGGTGGAGGGCTGGGATGGCTTTGCGAGAGAAGAAGTGGCGACTGGGTAGGTCATAGCGTGGTACTGCATAGGCGCTTTCCACCAACCGAAAGGGCATCATCTCAAACGAGATTAGTTTGGCAATGTGGGCGTTCAAACCCAGTGTACGCGGATGAGAGACTGAGTACTTTCTTGACCAACTCATAGTGTCTGGGAGGGTGAGCTGGACTTGAGAGCTGCATATGGTGGAAGTAGCGGTGGACAGGGCGGACTGAGAGAGGGTTGATGATGGTGATGGAGTTGGTGTTCTTTCTGATGGCCTAGATTCAGTATTTCGTTGATATAACAGTGGGATTCCCTGACTGCTGTGGCCTTGCAACGACACCTCAACATTTGCTGCTGTGCTGACCGGTGGGCTTACAGTGGGGGAAACAATGTAGCATTGCTGACTACCTTCTTTGTGATCAGTTGCACATGTGGTACTTGAGGTTTGGTGTTGTGTCCACGCTTGCAAGTGCATGGTGGTTAAATGTCTAAGCATGCAACTGGTATTCAAATTTTTCAGATTTTACCCTCGGCTAAAAGTCTTTGCGCACTTCTTACAGATAACCTTGGCCTGATCATGAGGATTTTGTTCAAAAAAGTGCCACACTGCACTCTTCCTACTTTGGCAGACATTTTGCGGCCTAGCACGCTGTGATATTTTGACCCTCTGGACAAGCTGTCCAACAACTCTTTTGATTTTTGGAACCTGTCTTTGGAGTGCTCCGTGCCTGCCAGATAACAGCTGTTGCGATGTCGATGTCTGCTGTGGATGCTCCTCATCTGAGCTATTGGAAGCAGCACCCTCTTCCCCCAATGGATGCCAATCTGGGTCAACAACTGGGTCATCCATCACCTCCTCTTCAATGTCATGTGCACCTTCCCCTGTGTCACCGTGTATGGTGGTATAGTGTGCGGGAAGGGGCACCTGAGTCTCATCAGGGTCAGAATCTGGCTCTGTACACTGCGAGGACAATGTAGTGCTCTGAGTGAATGTACCAGCAGAATCATCTATCAGTGGCTGTGCATCAGTGCACTCCATGTCAGATTCATCTTGGCCTGGGTAATTCACCATTTCACTTGATAATCCAGGCGTGGTATGTGAAAACAGCTCCATGGAGTAATCAGTAGTATGGCCTGCGTCATCCTTCAATCTTGGTTGGGGTGAAGGACACAAGGAAAGGTGTGGTTCATGAACATGAGCCTCCAATGACGACTCAGTGCTTTTACTTTTTACAACTTCAGAAGAGGAGGCGATAGAGCTGGAGGCTGAGTCAGCAATGTAAGCCAAAACTTTTTCCTGCAGCTCTGGCTTTAAAAGCGGTTTGCCAACTCCTAGAAAAGTAAGCCTTCGAGGCCTTGTGGAGCCAGACGATGACGCAGGCTCAACACCTCCTGCATTCGGTCCTATTTTGCTCTTGCCACTACCATCAGATCCACCACCAACACCATCATTACCAGCTGCCAACCCCCGCCCAATTCCTCGGCCTCTTCCACCAGCCTTCCTCATTTTTGGTAGAAATGTAGACAAAATCCAACAAACTATATAGTAATGTAAAACAAGGTACAAGGTGTCTATAGGACAGGGGAGATTTTGAATTTCTGCACACACTTGTGGACACTGGACACTTATGGATTGTGTGAGGCCCACTGAATATCAGAGCGCTATGTCACAGGCTTGATGGCACAGGTGTGAAAAAAGTGACTACAGGATAAGGGAGATTTTGAATTTCTGCACACACTTGTGGACACTGGACACTTATGGATTGTGTGAGGCCCACTGAATATCAGAGCGCTATGTCACAGGCTCGATGGCACAGGTGTGAAAAAAGTGAGTACTGGATAAGGGAGATTTTGAATTTCTGCACACACTTGGGGACACTGGACACTTATGGATTGTGTGAGGCCCACTGAATATCAGAGCGCTATGTCACAGGCTCGATGGCACAGGTGTGAAAAAAGTGAGTACAGGATCACGGAGATTTTGAATTTCTGCACACACTTGTGGACACTGGACACTTATGGACTGTGTGAGGCCCACTGAATATCAGAGCGCTATGTCACAGGCTCGATGGCACAGGTGTGAAAAAAGAGACTACAGGATCACGGAGATTTTGAATTTCTGCACACACTTGTGGACACTGGACACTTATGGATTGTGTGAGGCCCACTGAATATCAGAGCGCTATGTCACAGGCTTGATGGCACAGGTGTGAAAAAAGTGACTACAGGATAAGGGAGATTTTGAATTTCTGCACACACTTGTGGACACTGGACACTTATGGATTGTGTGAGGCCCACTGAATATCAGAGCGCTATGTCACAGGCAGAAATTGGCTAGTGCATCACAAACTACAAGGTGTATATAGAATTGGGCAGAATAGGAATCTAGAGTGTAGGTCTGTAAGAACGGAACAAGTACTCCACTTATCCTTCCACAGTGACACACAGATAGCTTCACTGTGGCCGTGATAAAAGCCGTTACACGGTACTGAGAGGAGCGTGCACGTACACGGCTGTCCGGTGTACGTAAAATTGTCAAGCTCCGTGTTTTTTAAGTATACGGACTGACACACGCTGTCTCTCTATAGTTTTGAATGTAATCAAACAGCAAATATATTTAACTGTTTGAAAGCTAGACAAAACTAGTAGGTGCAGGTCTGAAAGAACGGAACATGTCCTCGACTTATTCTCACAGAGTGACACACAGATGGCTTCACTGTGGCTGTGATAACAGCCGTTACACGGTACTGTGTGAGGAGTGTGCACCGCTGTATGGTGTGAAAAAATGCACGCTCAGTACCTCAGCAGGACAAAAAAAAAAAAATTGGGATTGCTTTTAAAAAAGCAGTTTGCAGAGCAGTGGGTAAACAGCAATGCAGCCGTCAGGAAGCCTTAGAAGGCAGCGTAACAACCAACACCCCTGATCCACCAAAATATAGCCTCCCCTTGCACCGCGCACACAGTGACTGGTGTGTTGTACAGGCAAAATCGATAGCAGCAGAATCAGTTTTTTTTTCTTCTTCCCTGCCTAACGCTCTCCCTACAGAATCAGCAGCAGCAACCTCTCCCTATGCTAAGATCGGCAGAAGTAAGATGGCGGTTGGCGTGCACGCCCTTTTATAACCCCTGTGACGCCCACCAAAGCAAGCCAATCACTTGCATGCCCTTCTGAAAGATGGTGGTGACCCGTGCCTATGTCATCACGTTGCCCACAGTGTCCGTGGATCCTGATTGGCTGAAAAGGAGCGCAAAACAAACTTTTGAAACGCGACTTTGGCACGTAAGTCGCCGACCTCGTGGCCGACCTCATCCTAGGGTCGGGTTTCGTTTCATGAAACCCGACTTTGCCAAAAGTCGGCGACTTTTGAAATTTTTCGACCTGTTTCGCTCAACTCTAGTATTGGGTATGAGCATTAAATGGCCGCAAATAGCGCTATATGGCATCCGGAGAACTACTTTGAAGGCTACATTACTACCTGGAGGTGTCTATTTCTATATGGAAGGTTTACAGCTGTGCGTGGGGGGTTTTGCATGATAGATAGGAGGCATACAGCACAATAAGAGGGTACGCTGCAGTATATGGAGCTTCACTGTGCTATTTAGATGTATACAGCACTATATGGGGGTACACGGCGGTATATAAAGCTGCACTGCATCCCCCATATAGTGCTGTATAAAGACTTGTGGAGCCACCAATGAGCAGCAGTGGGCGGAGCGAGTGACGGTTCCGTTGGTCACATGACTTTGTCACCCAATAGCACGGCGATCTCGCAGCAGTGCTCATTTGCATGGCCGGGCTATAAATACCTCCGCTCTGGGAGGAGCAAGATCGTTATTATTCTGCTTTGAGACGGAGGAGGCTGCTTTACTTTTGTTATGGCTGATCCCAAGTCTGCTCCAGCTCCCAAGAAGGGCTCCAAGAAAGCCGTGACCAAGCCTCAGAAGAAGGACGGCAAGAAGCGGAGGAAGAGCAGGAAGGAGAGCTACGCCATCTACGTGTACAAGGTGCTGAAGCAGGTCCACCCCGACACCGGCATCTCCTCCAAGGCCATGGGCATCATGAACTCCTTCGTCAATGACATCTTCGAGCGCATCGCAGGGGAAGCCTCCCGCCTGGCTCACTACAACAAGCGCTCCACCATCACCTCCCGGGAGATCCAGACCGCCGTGCGCCTGCTGCTGCCCGGAGAGCTGGCCAAGCACGCCGTGTCCGAGGGCACCAAGGCCGTCACCAAGTACACCAGCGCCAAGTGAGATCTGCTCCGCCATCACCCCAAAGGCTCTTCTAAGAGCCGCCCACCCCCTCACCATAAGAGCTGCTCCTCCGCTGCCCTGTGTAGTGTCCTCATCAAGGCCGTGCATGTGCTGAGCAGCTCCTTTCCGGAGAAAACGTCTACACTGGGACCTCCTCTCTCCAATAGGTCAGTGATAATGATTGCAGGTGGTGCGTTGCACTCGGCGATAGGTCCTCGCTCTCCCGCAGCTGGTAATGATGATCTCTGCTCAGTGACATTTCCAGTAGATTATCCTCCTGGTTGGATCTCTGCTTTCTCTTTTCATCTCCTCTTACATTAACCCTTTCCATTCCAATTTGTGAGTTTCCTGTGAATGCTGGGGGTGGTAGTAGTGAGGTGCAGACACAACACTGGATGAATCCAGGAGCCGCGCTACAGCGATCTATGAGGGCACCCGGCCGTCACTGCGCTTCACTGGAATAATACAAGTTCATGGAGTCTCTGATTCTACACACTCCTTTTCCTTCCGCTGTCCGGTTTATGTGCGGGTTCTCCCTATACGGATCGCACTCTCTCAGGAATAGATGGCGGCTGCGGTTTCTGATATCACAGGTGAGAAGTGAGATTCCAGTTATCGCTCAGCACTTTCTCTAGTCTCATCCATTGTAAGGGAGAGGGGTATGGTGTGCACAGCCGGGGTCTGCGGTGCTTGAGGCGGATTCTGTACAGAGCAGAGATTCAGCAGGAATACGGTCACTAAGGAGTTGAAAGTAAATTAAGTAGCGGGCGAATGGTCGGTTCTTTATTTCGATGTTCCGCCGTCATTTACTGAGCCGTTAGTGAACCCTAATTTCCCGCTCAGTCGCACATTGCGCTCCGGAGAAGCGTTAGCGATCACAATCTGATGTCACACGCGCTGGGTCCTGGTGCCGCCTCTCCAGTGTGTTCTGCCTATACCCGTATTTGTCCCCGGATCGGTGCTGGCGCCTTCCCACTCCCTTTTCTATATTGTCTTAGTGAACATTATTCCTGACGTTGATTGGAGCAGATCCCGTGCGCGGCGATGGTCGCTGCAGATCACATCGGTGGTTGGGGATCGTTATCTTGTATCTGATATTTCTCCTCTTCTCCGGGGATGGAGCCTCCGGGACTCGTTACATGCGGCTCCCTGCCCTGTACTGGCCGCCACCACCTGTAATGAGGAGCGACTGCCTGGGTCAGATGAGGCTTCTGGAGATCACTGTCCCTAAAGTATTTATTTACTTATTACATTTTGAAGAAGCTGGAAAATAGCAACGGAAAAATCCAAATAACGGACAGATCTAGCGGCGGCGCCGCGATGGGGAGTTTTGTTGAATATTCTTTGTAACTTAGAGGCGGGAAATTCAAAATCACCAACAGTCCTGTATTCAGCCAATCAGAGAAGAGGAGGAGCTTAACTGCGAATTCAATACTAGAACCCCCGCCCCGGAAACCGTCATCCCTCCTGTTCTCGCTCCGGTCCGCACTTCCTCCATGTAAAGTAAAGGACTCTGCGCTCATCAGTCTTAGTGTTCTGCTCACTACAGGAAGATGTCTGGTCGTGGTAAAGGAGGGAAAGGTCTCGGGAAGGGCGGCGCCAAGCGGCACAGGAAGGTGCTCCGTGATAACATCCAGGGCATCACCAAGCCTGCCATCCGCCGTCTCGCTCGCAGGGGAGGCGTCAAGCGCATCTCCGGCTTCATCTATGAGGAGACTCGCGGCGTCCTGAAAGTCTTCCTGGAGAACGTGATCCGTGACGCCGTCACCTACACCGAGCACGCCAAGAGGAAGACCGTCACCGCCATGGACGTGGTGTACGCGCTCAAGCGCCAGGGCCGCACTCTACGGCTTCGGAGGTTAATGCGTCTCCGCTCCATCCTCACCCCCCAAAGGCTCTTATCAGAGCCGCCCACATCTACTTAGAAAAAGCTATGATCTCCGCTGTGTGATGTGGCCAAATGGTTATCTGGATATACTATATGGGTCATGAATTCCTGTATGGATGAAATATCTAGAGCGCTTTATAGAGGCTACATCACAGTATAGGCATTCACCACACTCTGAGGGTACACACACCTTACCCCTCTCCCTATATTAACGTTGGTTGTTATAGACGCCGCATGTTTTACAATGGATGAGAATAGAGAAAGGTGAGATTTCAGTTATCGCTCAGCAATCACCTGTGATATCAGAAACCGCAGCCGCCATCTATTCCTGAGAGTGCGATCCGTATATGGAGAACACGCACATAAACCGGCAGTTCAGGACTCAGCTCGTTTTTGGGAAGATTTGGTGGCTCTGAAAAGAGCCTTTGTGTTGTGGTTGGAGCCCGGGAAGATCTAAGCTCTCTCCCCACGGATCCTGCGGGCCAACTGGATGTCTTTGGGCATGATTGTTACCCTCTTGGCGTGGATGGCGCACAGGTTGGTGTCCTCGAACAGTCCCACCAGATAAGCCTCGCTGGCCTCCTGCAGGGCCATCACCGCGGAGCTCTGAAAGCGCAGATCAGTTGTTAAGGGGTTAAGTGTGACAAAAGAATTGGAAATCAGGAAGGGGGCAAACGCTTTTTCATACCACTGCATATCACATAGTAAAGAACAAACACCCCAGAATAACAAGACCGTATGTAACACCCCAGAATACTGAGACCGTATATAACGACTCGAAAGTACGGGAATGTATATAAAACACCAGAATAATGGGATCGTATATAAGACCCCAGAATACCGAGAATGTTGTGAATTTGCTTTCTGGCCTACCTCTGGTTACTACTAGTGTTGAGCGATACCGTTCGATACCCAAAAATATCGTATCGGATGGTATCGCCCGATACGAAAAAAAAATCGGGTATCGCCGATTCCGATACCGGAAGTCCCATTCAAGTCAATGGGACTTCCGGTATCGGAATTAAAAAAAGGCCTTTATTTCCTTGTTGGCTAATTCTACATAATTGAAAACAAATAAGAATCATGTAGAATGTATTGTGGGAGGTGGAGGAGACATTAAAGGCATAGTGGTTTATTCAAATCACATGGCACAGCATTAAATCCAATTTTTTTTTTCAAGACGTTCGGAGTTAAAAAGATATTGACTATGTTAACCTTTTTTATATTTAGTCAGATATGTGTGTTTCACAACTTCCTTGCTCTTCACCTTCTTTTGTACTTCTCCCACACTTTCTCCTTCATGATCCGCAGCAGTAGCATTTTTTTCATCAACTGTTTCTTCACCTTATTCATCTTCTTCTTCTTCATCTTCTCCCCATTAATTTTTTTTTCCATTCTTCATATTCTTCTTATTCAGCTATTATTAATTTTCATATGCTATTTCTTCATCTTCTTCCTATTCTTCTTTTTCTTCATTTTCTTATGGTGACAGGCATTCCTGTAGTACTTATCTATAAAAGTTATAAGATTACACCTTACGTTCTGCCTGTCACAAAAGATTTACAAAAGGATTTGTCCGCGTTCAGTTTGGCCTGCAGCAGCAGGCATTTTCCAGGGGCACCACGAGGAGGAACGGACTCACCCCCATTTACTGCTTAGTCTTCTGCTTATAATTTTGATTTCTTCTATGCTGATTTTTTGTCTTATGCTTAATGTTCTTCTGCTTTCTGTTCTTCTGCTTCTTGTTCTTCTGTCTTTTGTTCTGTATCTTGGTGGTTGTCTTCATGTTCTTTGTCCTCTTGGTCTTATTATTTAGGGTCATATTTCTGGTCTTCTTTGGTGTGGTCTTCAGGGTCATCGTCATGGAGATCAATAAGGATTACCAAAGACAATTTCAAAAAGCTTGATCTTGGAAATGTAGCAGAAGGTACAAGAAGGCTGAGAAACTGGCGAGAACCAGCAGACAGTGCTGGCACCCGGATGGGTAGCAGAAGGAACAAGAGCCAATGGCACTACCGAGGACCAACTGACGGTGCTGGACCACGGTTACTAAGCAGAAGGTACCTGTGCTAAAAAGCACTACCAAGGACCAGCTGACGGTGCTGGACCTCGGATACCGAGATGGAGGCACCTAGGCCAAAGGCTCTGGCGAGAACCAGCAGACAGTGCTGGAACCCGGGTGGGTAGCAGAAGGTACCCATTGAAAGCAAAGTAGCCAGGCCGCAGTTACCGAAACCCACAGTCCTACAGGGGGTCCATGTCCCATTGGCACTACGGATCCAGCCTTCAGTGCCAGTTCCCGCAGCCCACATAGGAGTCACCTAAACTGCAGGCACCGTAGAGTCGGCTAACCCGGCCGCAAGACGACAGGACAACGGATTGGTGGCATAGTGACCTTGACACTACCCGGAAACAGCAGGCGTGCTGGAACCCGGGTGGGTAGCAGAAGGTACCCATTCAAAGCAAAGTAGCCAGGCCGCAAGCCTGCCGCAGTTACCGAAACCCACAGTCCTACAGGGGGTCCATGTCCCATTGGCACTACGGATCCAGCCTTCAGTGCCAGTTCCCGCAGCCCACATAGGAGTCACCTAAACTGCAGGCACCGTAGAGTCGGCTAACCCGGCCGCAAGACGACAGGACAACGGATTGGTGGCATAGTGACCTTGACACTACCCGGAAACAGCAGGCGTGCTGGAACCAGGCTGGGCAACAGGGAGTCCCCGTGCCAAAGACACTGCCGAGCACCAACTGGTGTTGTTGGAGCCCAGGGACAATCATGGTGTAGGCCGAGGCCTACTTGGTGGCAGTTTTAGATTGCTTGTAGGCTACAACAGACTGTCAACGTGCTCCAATTAGGCATCTGTCTCCACTCTGTTTCCATGATTTCACGTGACTACCAACACCGCCAGTTTATGCGTACAGTAGCCGTCTGCCCAATCCACACGTGTTCCTGTGTTACTGGTGTTCTGTAATGTCAGCAGATCCCCTGATGTTTGTCTGCCACTGTCTCCTGCTCTGTCCACATTCCCACCGCTTACAGTGGGAAGGTGGACAGCGCAGGAGACAGTGCCGGACACACATTGGGGGATCTGCTGACGTAACAGAACCCCAGTAACACAGGAACACGTGTGGAATGCGTGGACGGCAACTGTGAGCAGGAACTGGCGGTGTTGGAGGTCAGGGGAAATACTAGAGACAGAGTGGAGACAGAGGCCAAATCAGAGAATTTTTAAATCTGAAGTAGTTACAATTTGGAGGCAGCAGCAGTTTGCCCTCCACACAGCAGGGGATCAGCTGACGTTACTGAACCTCACTTTCACATGAACGAGTGTGTTTTTCTGTGTGGACAGCACTTCCGAGCACCAACAGGCGGTGTTGGAGCCCAGTGACAATCATGGTGCAGGCCGAGGCCTACTAGGAGCCAGGTGTAAAGCTGAGGTATTTTGACTTTGGAGGGAGCAGGACACTTTGCCCTCCACACAGCAGGGGGATCAGCTGACGTTACCGAACCCCACTTTCACATGAACGAGTGTGTTTTTCTGTGTGGACGGCACTTCCGAGCAACAACTGACGATGTTGGAGCCCAGGGATAGTCATTTTGTAGGCTGAGGCCTACTTGGAGGCAGTTTAAGATAAGACGTTGTTTGAATTTGGAGGCAGCAGCAGTTTGCCCTCCACACAGCAGGGGATCAGCTGACATTACTGACCCCCACATTCACATGAACAAGTGTCTTTTTCTGTGTGGACAGCACTTCCGAGCACCAACTAGCGTTGTTGGAGCCCAGGGAGAACCAGGGTGCAGGCCGAGGCCTACTTGGTGGCAGTTTTAGATTGTTTGTAGGCTACAACAGGTTGTCAACGTGCTCCAATTGGGCATCTGTCTCCACTCTGTTTCCAGGATTTCACGTGACCACCAACACCGCCAGTTTATGCGTACAGTAGCCGTCTGCCCAATCCACACGTGTTCCTGTGTTACTGGGATTCTGTAATGTCAGCAGATCCCCTGATGTGTGTCTGCCACTGTCTCCTGCTCTGTCCACATGTCCACCTTCCCACTGCAAGCGGTGGGAATGTGGACAGAGCAGGAGACAGTGGCAGACACACATTGGGGGATCTGCTGACGTAACAGAACCCCAGTAATACAGGAACACGTGTGGATTGCGTGGATGGCAACTGTGAGCAGGAACTGGCGGTGTTGGAGGTCAGAGGAAATTCTAGAGACAGAGTGGAGACAGAGGCCAAATCAGAGAATGTTTAAATCTGAAGTAGCTAACATTTGGAGGCAGCAGCAGTTTGCCCGCCACACAGCAGGGGATCAGCTGACGTTACCGAACCCCACTTTCACATGAACGAGTGTGTTTTTCTGTGTGGACAGCACTTCCGAGCACCAACTGGCGTTGTCGGAGCCCAGGGAAAATGAGGTAGTAGGCTGAGGCCTACTTGGAGCCAGGTGTAAATCTGAGGTTGTTTGACTGTGGAGGGAGCAGGACACTTTGCCATACACACAGCAGGGGATCAGCTGACGTTACCGAACCCCACTTACACATGAGCGAGTGTTTTGTCTGTGCGGACAGCACTTCTGAGCACCAACTGGCGGTGTCGGAGCCCAGGGAAAATCAGGTAGTAGGCTGAGGCCTAATTGGTGGCAGTTTGCGATTGTTTCTAGACTACTACTAACTGTCAACGTACTCCAATTAGGCCTCTGTCTTCACTCTGTTTCGAGTATTTCCGCTGGCTTCCAACCACGCCAGTTGCTGCTCTGAAATGCCGTCTGCACATCCACACTTGTTCCTGTGTTACTGGGGTTCTGTAACAGCAGCTTCTCCCTAGAGGTGAGTCAGGCAATGTCTCCTGCTCTGTCCACATTTCCACTACAAGTAGTGGGAATGTAGACAAAGCAGGAGACATTGCCGTGCTCAACTCTGGAGATGAGCAGATGTTACAGGACCCAGGTACCACAGGAACAAGTGTGGATTGTGCAGACGGCACTTGACAGCAGAAACAGGCGGTGTTGTAGGCCGGAGGAAATACTCAAAACAGAGTGGAGACAGAGGGCAAATCAGAGAACATATTAAATCAGAGGTAGTAAGAAGTTGTAGGCAGCAGGAGAGTTTGCCGTACACACAGCAGGGGATCAGCTGACGTTACCGAACCCCACTTACACATGACCGAGTGTTTTGTCTGTGCGGACAGCACTTCAGAGTAGAGTTGAGCGAAACGGGTCGAAAAAATTCAAAAGTCGCCGACTTTTGGCAAAGTCGGGTTTCATGAAACGAAACCCGACCCTAGGATGAGGTCGGCCACGAGGTCGGCGACTTACGCGCCAAAGTCGCGTTTCAAAAGTTTGTTTTGCGCTCTTTTTCAGCCAAATCAGGATCCACGGACACTGTGGGCAACGTGATGACCTAGGCACGGGTCACCACCATCTTTCAGAAGGGCATGCAAGTGATTGGCTTGCTTTGGTGGGCCTCACAGGGGGTATAAAAGGGCGTGCACGCCGACCGCCATCTTACTTCTGCCGATCTTAGTATAGGGAGAGGTTGCTGCTGATTCTGTAGGGAGAGCATTAGGATGGGAAGAAGACAAAAAAACTGCTTCTGCTGCTAGCGATTTGGCCTGCACAACACACAAGTCACTGTGTGTGCAGTGCAAGGGGAGGCTATATTGTGGTGTATCAGTGGTGTTGGTTGTTGGGCTGCCTTCTAAGGCTTCCTGACACGCTGGCATTGCTGTTTACCCACTGCTCCACAAACTGCTTTTTTAAAAGCAATCCAATCTCCCTTATCCTCTAGTCACTTTTGTCACAGCTGTGCCATCGAGCCTGTCACATAGCGCTCAGATATCAGTGGGCCTCACACAATCCACAAGTGTCCAGTGTCCAAAAGTGTGCGCAGAGATTCAAAATCTCCATTATCCTCTCGTCACTTTGGTCACAGGCAGCTGTGCCATCGAGCGTGTCACATAGCGCTCAGATATCAGTGGGCCTCACACAATCCACAAGTGTCCAGTGTCCAAAAGTGTGCGCAGAGATTCAAAATCTCCATTATCCTCTCGTCACTTTGGTCACAGGCAGCTGTGCCATCGAGCGTGTCACATAGCGCTCAGATATCAGTGGGCCTCACACAATCCACAAGTGTCCAGTGTCCAAAAGTGTGCGCAGAGATTCAAAATCTCCATTATCCTCTCGTCACTTTGGTCACAGGCAGCTGTGCCATCGAGCGTGTCACATAGCGCTCAGATATCAGTGGGCCTCACACAATCCACAAGTGTCCAGTGTCCAAAAGTGTGCGCAGAGATTCAAAATCTCCATTATCCTCTCGTCACTTTGGTCACAGGCAGCTGTGCCATCGAGCCTGTCACATAGCGCTCAGATATCAGTGGGCCTCACACAATCCACAAGTGTCCAGTGTCCAAAAGTGTGCGCAGAGATTCAAAATCTCCATTATCCTCTCGTCACTTTGGTCACAGCTGTGCCATCGAGCCTGTCACATAGCGCTCAGATATCAGTGGGCCTCACACAATCCACAAGTGTCCAGTGTCCAATAGTGTGCGCAGAGATTCAAAATCTCCATTATCCTCTCGTCACTTTGGTCACAGGCAGCTGTGCCATCGAGTGTGTCACATAGCGCTCAGTAGAGTTGAGCGACTTTTGTTTTTTTAGGGTCGCGTTTCGTTTCGTGAAACCCGACTTTTCCAAAAGTCGGGTCGAGCAAGATCGTCCGATTATAGGGAAAAGTCGGGGTCGTCCCGAAACACGAAACCCAATGTAAGTCAATGGGGAATAAAAGTCGGCAGTGAGAGGAGGACAGGAAACACACCTACAGTGCCCATTTGAATGCCAAAAGCATCAATTCTTCTTACTTAAGCTTGTCAACCTTAATTAACTTCATAATACAAGTTACGCACTGAAAAATGGGGGTTATTTGGCTAAAGTTGTGGGGGGGGGGGAGGGCTGGCTGCAGGTTTTCATGTGCCCTGGGCGAAAGAGCGCCCCTTTAACACATACCACAACTCATCATGCTCCGATACGGCAGATAAATAGCGGTATAGTACAATGAAAAATACCTCACTTTTTACATCTCATGACGAGGCCCATCTATTTCTCCATACAGAATCATTGGTCCCATATAATGTTTGAAACAGTATATGATGAGCTCCACATAATGCTACAGTATATGTTGGTCCCCATGGATGAAGCTCCACTGTCTTGTGGGCCCAAATAATGCTCCAAACATAATGGGCCCCATTTCTAATGCTCTAGTGTATAATGGGCCCTGTAAATGCTGCTCCAGTGTCTGATGTCCACCTTTGGAATGTTCCAGTGTATGGTGGGCCCCATCTATCATTCTCCAGAGTATAGTGCTCCCCAAAAATTGCTGTCCCAACATTGAAAACAATCAAATAAGTCTCCTCGCTAGGGTATCCCTGTACTTGTCTGGACAGGTGCTGTAGCTTGCTTAACAGCTCGCCAGCCGTTCTCACGCCCAGTATGGATTGCACGTGATTGCACAAAGGTTAGAAAGGGTACCGTATCCCTGGATAACATGTATGGATAGCGTACACATTCAAAATATATGTCTCAGGAGGCAGGCTCAGACGGTGTTAGGCCCAGTATGGATTGCACAAAGGTTAGAAAGGGTACCGTATCCCTGGATAACATGTATGGATAGCGTACACATTCAAAATATGTGTCTCAGGAGGCAGGCTCAGACGGTGTCAGGCCCAGTATGGATTGCACGTGATTGCACAAAGGTTAGAAAGGGTACCGTATCCCTGGATAACATGTATGGATAGCGTACACATTCAAAATATATGTCTCAGGAGGCAGGCTCAGACGGTGTTAGGCCCAGTATGGATTGCACGTGATTGCACAAAGGTTAGAAAGGGTACCGTATCCCCGGATAACATGTATGGATAGCGTACACATTCAAAATATATGTCTCAGGAGGCAGGCTCAGACGGTGTCAGGCACAGTATGGATTTGACGGCCCAGATTACACAGCGGAGGAGCAGGGAGAGGTAAAGATTGCAAATGCTGGGGCCCTGCCCAAGCAAGGGGGGCCCACTCGTGGGCGTCGGTACTGGCACTGGGCCCCTCATAGTACAGCGGTGTGTCTGACGGCGGGTGTGCACCACCACCGTCAGAGACACTTGATTGCACTATGAGGGACCCTGTGCCAGTGCCCGCGCCCAAGAGTCGGCCTACCCACCTGTCCAGGGCAACGGCACTCGCACGGTGTCGTGCGGTAGGTGGTGACCCCGGCCATGGGGGGGGAGGCAGCACAGTTAGGGAGTTTTAGAAAGTGGCATATGTTGATGTTGGACATTCAGCTGATGCAAAAGGCGAAATAGGTGAAGTACCAGGAAGAGGTGGACCAAAGCAAGCCATTTTTCTGTCACCCTATGTGTCATCAGGGGAAGGTGGGACAAAATCCTTGGAAACCCATGCGTGGTTCATTTTAATGAAGGTTAGATCAGCCACATTTTGGGTTGACAGACGGGTCCTTTTTTCTGTCAGGATTGATCCAGCTGCACTGAAGACTCTTTCCGATAGCACACTTGCAGCTGGGCAAGCGAGCTCCTGTAAGGCATATTGGGCCAATTCAGGCCAGGTGTCCAGTTTAGCGGCCCAATAGTCAAAGGGGAATGACCTGTGTGGGAGAACATCGATATGGGAGGAAAAGTAGTTTGTAACCATAGTTGACAACTGCTGTCTCCTGTCACTTTCCATCGATGCAGTATTACCAGTTGTGTGAGCGGTATTTGAAAAATCAGTCCACAACATTGTCATGAAACCCCTGTCTCCAACACCACTTCTGCTGTGTGCACCACGAACACCTCTGCCAAGCTGCCCCCGGCCCGTACGGCTCGTGTGAGAACCATCACCGCTGCTGTGTGCTGCGAATGCCTCAAGCAACCGATTTACCAGAGTTGCTTCTTTATTAGCCAATATTAGGTCAAGGTTCTCCTGTGGCATGATGTTTTGTAATTTGCCTTTATAGCGTGGATCCAGGATGCTGGCCAACCAGTAGTCGTCATCGTTCATCATTTTGGCAATGCGGGGGTCCCTTTTTAGGATCCGCAAGGCATAATCTGACATGTGGGCCAATGTTCCCGGTGTCAATGATGCACTGCGAGTGCTGGGTGGAGGAGCACTTTCTGGCAAATCCACATCCCTCCAGTCACGCACAAACCCTGTACCAGACCTTGCCACGCCAACATTTTCACTTGCCCCACGAGATGCATCCTCCTCCCCTAAGTAATCATCCCCATCATCCTCCTCCTCCTCCTCTTCTTCCTCCACCTCGTCCAGGAGAGGTCCCTGAGCAGACAATGGCTGAATGTCATCAAGGATTCCCTCCTCCTCTTCCTCAACATTGGCTGCAGACGCCTGCTCCTTAAGGTGCGTCAAAGTTTGCATGAGCAGACGCATAAGTGGGATGCTCATGCTTAGGATGGCGTCGTCTGCGCTTACCAGCCGTGTGCATTCCTCAAAACACTGAAGGACTTTACAAAGGTCTTTCAGCTTCGACCACTGCACGCCTGTCAACTCCATGTCTGCTCTCAAAGTGCCTGGCCGTGTATCCTCCCATAAATGCATTATGGCCTGCCTCTGCTCGCACAGCCGCTCCACCATGTGCAGGGTGGAGTTCCACCTTGTTGCAATGTCGATAATGAGGCGGTGGTTGGGAAGGTGGAGCAATCGCTGCAGCTTCTGCATACGAACGGAGTGTACAGGCGACCGGCGGATGTGCGCGCACAGTCTTCGCACCTTCTGGAGCAGGGCTGTTAACTCCGGATAATTTTTGAGGAAGCACTGCACCACCAGGTTCAAGGTGTGAGCCAAGCAAGGTATGTGGCTGAGTTTTGAAAGGGCTATGGCTGCCACAAAATTACGGCCGTTATCACTAACTACCTTGCCTGCCTCAAGATGTACACTGCCCAGCCATGACTCAGTTTGTCGCTTCAAGTACTCGGCCAGCACCTCGGCGGTATGTCTGTCGCCCAAACACATCATCTGCAACACAGCCTGCTGACGCTTTCCACTAGCTGCTCGATAGGGGGACACATCGTGTGCAACAGTGGCAGCTGCAGATGGAGTGCTCGTACGACTGCGCTCTGTGGACGAGCTTTCGCTTCTGGAGGAGGAGGAGGAGGAGGGTGGAACGCCTACAGCCAACTGTTTCCTATACCGTGGGCTAGGCAGCACTGTCCCACCACCGCTGTCCCCTGTGGACCCTGCATCCACCACATTAACCCAGTGCGCAGTGATGGACACGTAACGGCCCTGGCCATGCCGACTGGACCATGCATCAGTTGTGAGGTGCACCTTTCCGCTCACTGACTGCTTGAGTGCATGGACAATGCGGTCTTTCACATGATGGTGGAGGGCTGGGATGGCTTTGCGAGAGAAGAAGTGGCGACTGGGTAGGTCATAGCGTGGTACTGCATAGGCCATGAGTTCGCGGAAAGCTGTGCTTTCCACCAACCGAAAGGGCATCATCTCAAACGAGATTAGTTTGGCAATGTGGGCGTTCAAACCCAGTGTACGCGGATGAGAGACTGAGTACTTTCTTGACCTACTCATAGTGTCTGGGAGGGTGAGCTGGACTTGAGAGCTGCATATGGTGGAAGTAGCGGTGGACAGGGCGGACTGAGAGAGGGTTGATGATGGTGATGGAGTTGGTGTTCTTTCTGATGGCCTAGAATCAGTCTTTCGTTGATATAACAGTGGGATTCCCTGACTGCTGTGGCCTTGCAACGACACCTCAACATTTGCTGCTGTGCTAACCGGGGGGCTTACAGTGGGGGAAACAATGTAGCGTTGCTGACTACCTTCGTTGTGATCAGTTGCACATGTGGCACTTGAGGTTTGGTGTTGTGTCCACGCTTGCAAGTGCATGCTGGTTAAATGTCTAAGCATGCAACTGGTATTCAAATTTTTCAGTTTTTTCCCTCGGCTAAAGGTCTTTGCGCACTTCTTACAGATAACCTTGGCCTGATCATGAGGATTTTGTTCAAAAAAGTGCCACATTGCACTCTTCCTACTTTGGCAGACATTTTGCGGCCTAGCACGCTGTGATCTTTTGACCCTCTGGACAAGCTGTCCAGCAACTCTTTTGATGTTTGGAACCTGTCTTTGGAGTGCTCCGGGCCTGCCAGATAACAGCTGTTGCGATGTCGATGTCTGCTGTGGATGCTCCTCATCTGAGCTATTGGAAGCAGCACCCTCTTCCCCCAATGGATGCCAATCTGGGTCAACAACTGGGTCATCCATCACCTCCTCTTCTATGTCATGTGCACCTTCCTCTGTGTCACCGTGTATGGTGGTATAGTGTGCGGGAAGGGGCACCTGAGTCTCATCAGGGTCAGAATCTGGCTCTGTACACTACGAGGACAATGTAGTGCTCTGAGTGAATGTACCAGCAGAATCATCCATCAGCGGCTGTGCATCAGTGCACTCCATGTCAGATTCATCTTGGCCTGGGTAATTCACCATTTCACTTGATAATCCAGGCATGGTATGTGAAAACAGCTCCATGGAGTAATCAGTAGTATGGCCTGCATCATCCTTCAATCTTGGTTGGGGTGAAGGACACAAGGAAAGGTGTGGTTCATGAACATGAGCCTCCAATGACGACTCAGTGCTTTTACTTTTTACAACTGAAGAAGAGGAGGCGATAGAGCTGGAGGCTGAGTCAGCAATGTAAGACAAAACTTTTTCCTGATGCTCTGGCTTTAAAAGCGGTTTGCCAACTCCTAGAACACTAAGCGTTCAAGGCCTTATGTAGCCAGACGATGACGCAGGCTCAACACCTCCTGCATTCGGTCCTATTTTGCTCTTGCCACTACCATCAGATCCACCACCATCATTACCAGCTGCCAACCCCCGCCCAATTCCACGGCCTCTTCCACCAGCCTTCCTCATTTTTGGTAGAAATGTAGACAAAATCCAACAAACTATATAGTATGTAAAACAAGGTACAAGGTGTCTATAGGACAGGGGAGATTTTGAATTTCTGCACACACTTTTGGACACTGGACACTTTTGGATTGTGTGAGGCCCAATGAATATCTGAGCGCTATGTGACAGGCTCGATGGCACAGCTGTGACCTAAGTGACTAGAGGATAAGTGAGATTTTGAATCTCTGCACACACTTTTGGACACTGGACACTTTTGGATTGTGTGAGGCCCAATGAATATCTGAGCGCTATGTGACAGGCTCGATGGCACAGCTGTGACCTAAGTGACTAGAGGATAAGTGAGATTTTGAATCTCTGCACACACTTTTGGACACTGGACACTTTTGGATTGTGTGAGGCCCAATGAATATCTGAGCGCTATGTGACAGGCTCGATGGCACAGCTGTGACCTAAGTGACTAGAGGATAAGTGAGATTTTGAATCTCTGCACACACTTTTGGACACTGGACACTTTTGGATTGTGTGAGGCCCAATGAATATTTGAGCGCTATGTGACAGGCTCGATGGCACAGCTGTGACCTAAGTGACTAGAGGATAAGTGAGATTTTGAATCTCTGCACACACTTTTGGACACTGGACACTTTTGGATTGTGTGAGGCCCAATGAATATCTGAGCGCTATGTGACAGGCTCGATGGCACAGCTGTGACCTAAGTGACTAGAGGATAAGTGAGATTTTAAATCTCTGCACACACTTTTTGACACTGGACACTTTTGGATTGTGTGATGCCCAATGATTATCTGAGCGCTATGTGACAGGCTCGATGGCACAGCTGTGACCTAAGTGACTAGAGGATAAGTGAGATTTTGAATCTCTGCACACTTTTGGACACTGGACACTTTTGGATTGTGTGAGGCCCAATGAATATCTGAGCGCTATGTGACAGGCTCGATGGCACAGCTGTGACCTAAGTGACTAGAGGATAAGTGAGATTTTGAATCTCTGCACACACTTTTGGACTCTGGACACTTTTGGATTGTGTGAGGCCCAATGAATATCTGAGCGCTATGTGACAGGCTCGATGGCACAGCTGTGACCTAAGTGACTAGAGGATAAGTGAGATTTTGAATCTCTGCACACACTTTTGGACACTGGACACTTTTGGATTGTGTGAGGCCCAATGAATATCTGAGCGCTATGTGACAGGCTCGATGGCACAGCTGTGACCTAAGTGACTAGAGGATAAGTGAGATTTTGAATCTCTTCACACACTTTTGGACACTGGACACTTTTGGATTGTGTGAGGCCCAATGAATATCTGAGCGCTATGTGACAGGCTCGATGCCACAGCTGTGACCAAAGTGACTAGAGGATAAGGGAGATTGGATTGCTTTTAAAAAAGCAGTTTGCGGAGCATTGGGTAAACAGCAATGCCAGCCTGTCAGGAAGCCTTAGAACGCAGCCCAACAACCAACACCACTGATACACCACTATATAGCCTCCCCTTGCACTGCACACACATTGACTGGTGTGTTGTGCAGGCCAAATCGCTAGCAGCAGAAGCAGTTTTTTGGTCTTCTTCCCTGCCTAACGCTCTCCCTACAGAATCAGCAGCAACCTCTCCCTATGCTAAGATCGGCAGAAGATGGCGGTCGGCGTGCACGCCCTTTTATACCCCCTGTGACGCCCACCAAAGCAAGCCAATCACTTGCATGCCCTTCTGAAAGATGGTGGTGACCCGTGCCTATGTCATCACGTTGCCCACAGTGTCCGTGGATCCTGATTGGCTGAAAAAGAGCGCAAAACAAACTTTTGAAACGTGACTTTGGCGCGTAAGTCGCCGACCTCGTGGCCGACCTCATCCTAGGGTCGGGTTTCGTTTCATGAAACCCGACTTTGCCAAAAGTCGGCGACTTTTGAAATTTTTCGACTCGTTTCGCTCAACTCTAATCCTAACTACTCCGGTTTTTGCCTACCACATGTGTGCCACTGAGTCCCTGTGTTGCTAACAGGCTCAGCGTTACTTTTCTATTTTTTCCTGGAGCAGCTCTGTGCACTTAACAGAGACTGCTTGATTGCACCTGGGTGATATAGAACCCTGTGCACATTACCGCCACAATGCTCTGTGTCTTCTAGCTGCGGTTTTTCCATCTGCCGCACGGTGGACCCCGGGCGGCGAACACGTTTATTTATATTTTTTTAAGAGTGTTCCGCCGCCGTAACACCCGGTCCCAGACCAGATCCAGGACGACCTGGCCAGCCGCTGCAATTGCGGTACACCGCAGGGCCTTCCCAGGTGGAGGCACATCCGACATACCTGGGGCCTCCTGGCAGTGCGTCCTGTGCTCCGGTGCAGGTGGTGATGGAGCGGATGGTAGCTCTGGGTCCGCGGGGGCTTCGGTCGGGACCTGCGCAGCCACAACAGGTCCGGGCGGGCGCACGGTCTCAGCTCCCGGGTCCTCCGATGACTTCTTCGGGCGAGCGGGACGCAGCCGCACGGACAGCGTGGAGGTGAAAGTTATCGCTGGCGGGGAGTGGTCTGGTGCGGCAGCGGCAGGTACCGATGGAGAGGGTACCGCTGATGTAGGCCCCGCCAGGGCGCGCTGCCGTCTCAACCTCTCCAGCGCTTCCCTTCTTAGCTGCAGACGGGTAGTCAGTTCGGTGATTTCGTCTTGTAGCTGCCGGCAAATGATGCCAGCTTCAGGGTTGGAGCCGTGAGCCATGGCGCCGGGGGCTTGCACTTCCCCGCGCTCCGCAGGCCTCCTTCCATCACTCTCCAAAATGGCGTTCTGGCGTTCTTCTTCTTGCTTCGCCCTTCTGCTCGCCACTGGCTTTCTCTGCCCCTCCTTCCGGGGGCAGCGTCTTCTTCCCGCGCCTCCAAACCAAGCCAGTACACGATCCCCTCGGGGAGTGGGCCATGCATCAGTCACATAGTAATTCAGGCAGGGACAGCCCAAGACTCTTCGCGGTCTTTTCTTAGGACCTCCCACCTCTTCACGCCCTTCTTCTCCGCGCCAGTGGCCATTTCTAATGTCCATTTTACAGTCTATTAAATTTGGTCTTCTGCACATTTTCAAAAGTTGTTAATCCAAGGCACACAGAACCCGATGGCATCGGGTCTCGTCATCCTGTTCCATGGCATCGGGTCTCGTAATCCTGTTCGTGACGCCAAAAATTGGGTCGCCCTCGCTTCTCCCAGGGCTGCGGGGTACTCGGTACCGGGCCGGTGTCAAGGCGGGAATGTGTCACAGCAGCGGTGACCCGGTCCGTGGCCCTGGGCGCCCAATATCAATGGCGGTGATATTAATGGTGTTAAAGTTTATATGACTAGTTCGTGATGCCACCCGTGGTATTTGGCAAGTGAGGTGTTAGCCAACACTGCGTGCAGATCCGCTGGGACTGATGGTGTGGTGCAGCAGAGATGGTGTAGCTCCCCACAGGTGGAGCTGTAGTCCCAGGGCAGTGTAGGTGCAATGGATGAGGAGAGGCACAGAATGGTATGGAGGCTGGTACCCTGGTGTAGTGGTGCGGGAATAACTGGAGGACACCAGAGTATGCGGTTCCAAAGCTTTACTCACTGTTTGCAGTTCACACAACTGCCTGCCTCCGTACCGTGTTCTCCAGGTCAGGGCTCCAGCCAACCTCCAGGCAGGATAGGATTCTCCCTACCACACTCCGCCAACATGTACCTTCACTGAACGACTCCTCCAATGCGCCTTTAGGTGCGAAGCACTCCAGTACTTAGTTACCCTGGAATGCCTCTCTCTAGGTGTTCCTAGTCTTTACTTGTATGACAGACAGCTGTAGCCTGCTCGGGGACTCCTCACTACGTCCCGCCTCTCTATTCAGTTGCTGTTGTGTCCCAAGTCTATGATGGGAGCAAGCCGTTAGCGGCTCACTACTCCTCCGAAGTCTGTTGCCGGACATTAAGTTCCAATCCACCTCGGGGACCGGGCCCCGGCCTTTGCGCTCTCTGGACTGGAAGGGTGCTCTCTCTTTCTCAACCTGCTTCCCACTGTCCTTCTCTTCTCCTTCGTTCCGATCTGTTCTCTCTCTCTTATGGAAGGTTAGGTTATCAATCTTATCAGTCTCTCTCTCTGGTCTTTCTCGTGCCAGCAGCCGAGATCACTGGGGCCTGCTGCAGCATGTCCCTCAGACACCTATCTTCTCTCTTCTTTCTCCTCTAACCAACTAACTAATAACTTTCACTCTTCCCTCTCTTTTATATCTAACTCCACCCGCCTCCCCAGCACCTCATGTGTTACGAAGCCAGGGACCTCAACAGGCACCCTATGACCTTTCCAGCATAAAGCATGGATGGGTTCCTGCTGATCTATCCTGTGTGTGGGGTGCAGGTGTTGGAATGCGGAAAGGAGTTCCCAGCCTACCTGGATAGTGGGGCACTACACCTTAGGAGAAGGTGCAGTACCTCTGTGGCAACTGAAGCCTCAGGGGCGCCACAGCAACAACAGAAGGGTCACGTGACTCTACACCATTTTCCTCCAAGCTAACCTTCAAGGGGGAGCTGGAGTTCGGTTCCTCCACTCTGGCGGTGGAGGTTTGCGTGGATTCTGGAGAGGAGGATAATTTTATGTCCTCAGCCTTCGCTCTTCTGCACGTGATGCCATTGGCCAGGTTACCATTAAAATGAACCATGCATGGGTTTCCAAGGATTTTGTCCCACCTTCCCCTGATGACACATAGGGTGACAGAAAAATGGCTTGCTTTGGTCCACCTCTTCCTGGGACTTCACCTATTTCGCCTTTTGCATAAGCTGAATGTCCAACATCAACATATGCCACTTTCTAAAACTCCCTAACTGTGCTGCCTCCCCCCCCCCATGGCCGGGGTCACCACCTAGCGCACGACACCGTGCGAGTGCCGTTGCCCTGGACAGGTGGGTAGGCCGACTCTTGGGCGCGGGCACTGGCACAGGGTCCCTCATAGTGCAATCAAGTGTCTCTGACGGTGGTGGTGCACACCCGCCGTCAGACACACCGCCGTACTATGAGGGGCCCAGTGCCAGTACCGACGCCCACGAGTGGGCCCCCCTTGCTTGGGCAGGGCCCCAGCATTTGCAATCTTTACCTCTCCCTGCTCCTCCGCTATGTAGTCTGGGCCGTCAAATCCATACTGTGCCTGACACCGTCTGAGCCTGCCTCCTGATGTATAGACATATATTTTGAATGTGTACACTATGCTATCCATACATGTTATCCGGGGATACGGTACCCTTTCTCACCTTTGTGCAATCACGTGTAATCCATACTGGGCCTGAGAACGGCTGGCGAGCTGTTAAGCAAGCTACAGCACCTGTGGTTTGCACACGTAAGTTTTTCATTTTTCAGGAATGACGGTTAGGCCTAATTCCGTAACTGCGGTTGACCTGCACTTACTTGGAAATCATCGTTCGCGGGTAATAATTGTAATCACAGATCCCCATCACTAACGTTGTTCAGCGGGTTATCTGCACCTGTAAGCGACAAACGCTGGCCTTTTCAGTGTAGCGCTCATGCAGCTACGGACATGTAAGGGCATGACACCAGTTATTGGCCAATCTCATGTGCCAGAGCCTCACGTGTCCCTCTAGTAAGCCGGACTCGGACCGCGGGGCATGACGGAGTCTCGTTCGTTAACGGAATTAAGCTTGCAATGTGTGCATCTTTTCTGTAGCTGGCATGGTTGAGGTTTCCCAGGTGGAGTCGAATTAAACCATAGGCTCCACTCCTGGTGGTGCCCTTCTGGACATTCCTTTAAGGTTCAGCTTTGCAACCATACTGCCCACGTAAAACAAACACTTTGCCTTCATGAACGCTGTTTGGAGGGTCATGACTCATGGGAATAACGCCGCCCAATCAGTTAACCTGCTAGAGAGATCCTTCGTTGCTCCCAAGCATGACATCACACTCCCTAGGAGGAAGGTAATGCCACTGTGGCGACCGTACTCCTGGGGGGCGACACAAGTGCACTGATGCCCAGCCACTGCTCGATGAATCTGCTGGTACATTGACCCAGACCACTACATTCCCCTCGCACGCTACACGGCCTGAATCTGACCCTGATGAAACTCAGGTTACCCTTCCCATATACAGCTCCATCTTACACGGTGACAAAGAGGAAGCTGCAGATGAAAGTGCAGGTTCGGCCCACCCGCCATCAGACACACCACCGTACTATCAGGGGCCCTGTGCCAGTGCCGTCGCCAACGAGTGGGCCCCCCCCTGCTTGCTCAGGATCACAGCACTTGCAAGGTTGAAATACTGTGCAGTGAGATGGAAGATGGGGACGACGAGGAGTCTAGACTAGTACAGGGATTCCCTAGCGAGGAGACTTATTTGATTGTTTTCAATGTTGGGACAGCAATTTTTGGGGAGCACTATACTCTGGAGAATGATAGATGGGGCCCACCATACACTGGAACATTCCAAAGGTGGACATCAGACACTGGAGCAGCATTTACAGGGCCTATTATACACTAGAGCATTAGAAATGGGGCCCATTATGTTTGGAGCATTATTTGGGCCCATAACACAGTGGAGCTTCATCCATGGGGACCAACATATACTGTAGCATTATGTGGAGCTCATCATATACTGTTTCAAACATTATATGGGACCAATGATTCTGTATGGAGAAATAGATGGGCCTCGTCATGAGATGTAAAAAGTGAAGTATTTTTCATTGTACTATACCGCTATTTCTCTGCCGTATCGGAGCATGATGAGTTGTGCTATGTGTTAAAGGGGCGCTCTTTCGCCCAGGGCACATGAAAACCTGGAGCCAGCCCTCCCCCCCCCACAACTTTAGCCAAATAACCCCCATTTTTCAGTGCGTAACTTGTATTATGAAGTTAATTAAGGTTGACAAGCTTAAGTAAGAAGAATTGATGCCTTTGGCATTCAAATGGGCACTGTAGGTGTGTTTCCTGTCCTCCTCTCACTGCTGACTTATTCCCCATTGACTTACATTGGGTTTCGTGTTTCGGGACGACCCCGACTTTTCCCTATAGTCGGCCGATCTTGCTCGACCCGACTTTTGAAAAAGTTGGGTTTCACTTAACGAAACTCGACCCTAAAAAACCAAAAGTCGCTCAACTCTAGCGACGACACCTCAACATTTTCAGCTTGTGGTGTGCTAACCAGTGGGCTTACAGTGGGGGAAGTGATGTAGCATTGCTGACTACCTTCATTCGGAGCAGGTGCACATGTGGTACGTGAGGTTTGGTAGTCCGTCCACGCTTGCAAGTGCATGGTGGTTAAATGTCTAAGCATGCAACTGGTATTCAAATTTCTCAGTTTTTTCCCTCGACTAAAGGTCTTTGCACACTTCTTACAGATTACCTTTGCCTGATCATTAGGATTTTGTTCAAAAAAGTGCCACACTGCACTCTTCCTAGTATGGAAGACATTTTGAGGCCTTGCACGCTGTGCTAATTTGACCGTCTGGCCAAGCTGTCCTGCAACTCTTGGTTTTTGTAACCCGTTTTTGGACTGCTCCGGGCCTGCCAGATAACAGCTGTTGCGATGTCGATGTCTGCTGCGGATCCTCCTCCTCTTCTGAGCTATTGGCAGCAGCACCCTCTTCCTCCAATGGATGCCAATCTGGGTCAACAACTGGGTCATCCATCACCTCCTCTTCAATTTCATGTGCACCTTCCTCTGTGTCACCATGTAAGGTGGTATAGTATGCGGGAAGGGGCACCTGAATTTCATCAGGGTCAGATTCTGGCTCCGTACACTGCGAGGACAATGTCGTGCTCTGAGTGAATGTACCAGCAGAAAAATCTAGTAGTGGCTGTGCATCAGTGCACTCCATGTCAGATTCATCGTGGATTGGGGAATTCACGATTTGACTTGATAACCCAGGCATGGTATGTGAAAAGAGCTCCATGGAGTAATCTGTAGTGTGGCCTGCCACATCCTTCACTTTTGGTAGGGGTGAAGGACACAAGGAAAGGTGTTCCTGACCAGGAGACTCCACTGACGACTCAGTGCTTTTATTTTTTGAAACTTCAGAAGAGGAGGCGATAGAGCTGGAGGCTGAGTCAGCAATGTAAGCCAAAACTTGTTCCTGAAGCTCCGGCTTTAAAAGCGGTTTACCTACTCCCAGAAAAGGGAGCCTTCGAGGCCTTGTGGAGCCAGACAATGACGCAGGCTCAACACCTCCTGCCTTAGGTGCTATTGTGCTTTTGCCACTACCAGCAGATGCACCCCCACCAGTACCAGCTGGCAACCCCTGCCCACTTCCACCATACAGTCATGGTCAAAAGTTGAGAATGACACAAATATTAATTTTTACAAAGTCTACTGCTTCATTTTTTCTAATGGCAATTTGCATATACTCCAGAATGTTATAAAGAGTGATCAGCTTAACAGCAATTACTTGCAAAGTCAATATTTGCCTAGAAAATGAACTTTATCCCCCAAAACACATTTCAACATCATTGCAGCCCTGCCTTAAAAAGACCAGCTAACATCCTTTCAGTGATTGCTCCATTAACACAGGTGTGGGTGTTGATGAGGACAGGGCTGGAGATCAATCTGTCATGATTAAGTAAGAATGACACCACTGGACACTTTAAAAGGAGGCTGGTGCTTGGCATCATTGTTTCTCTTCAGTTAACCATGGTTATCTCTAAAGAAACACGTGCAGTCATCATTGCACTGCACAAAAATGGCCTAACAGGGAAGAGTATCGCAGCTAGAAAGATTGCACCTCAGTCAACAATCTATCGCATCATCAAGAACTTCAAGGAGAGAGGTTCCCTTGTTGCCAAAAAGGCTCCAGGGCGCTCAAGAAAGACCAGCAAGCGCCAGGACTGTCTCTTAAAAGTGTTTCAGCTGCGGGATCAGGCTACCAGCAGTGCAGAGCTTGCTCAGGAATGGCAGCAGGCAGGTGTGAGTGCATCTGCACGCACTGTGAGGCGGAGACTCTTGGAGCAAGGCCTGGTCTCAAGGAGGGCAGCAAAGAAGCCACTTCTCTCCAGGAAAAACATCATGGACAGACTGATATTCTGCAAGAGGTACAGGGAGTGGACTGCTGAGGACTGGGGTAAAGTCATTTTCTCTGATGAATCCCCTTTTCGATTGTTTGGGACATCTGGAAAACGGCTTATTCGGAGAAGACCAGGTGAGCGCTACCACCAGTCTTGTCTCATGCCAACTGTCAAGCATCCTGAAACCATTCATGTGTGGGGTTGCTTCTCAGCCAAGGGCATGGGCTCTCTCTCAGTCTTGCCTAAAAACACAGCCATGAATAAAGAATGGTACCAGAATGTCCTCCAAGAGCAACTTCTCCCAACCGTCCAAGAGCAGTTTGGCGATCAACAATGCCTTTTTCAACATGATGGAGCACCTTGCCATAAAGCAAAGGTGATAACTAAATGGCTCAGGGAACAAAACAGATTTTGGGACCATGGCCTGGAAACTCCCCAGATCTTAATCCCATTGAGAACTTGTGGTCAATCATCAAGAGACAGGTGGACAAACAAAAACCTTCAAATTCAGACAAAATTAAAGCATTGATTTTGCAAGAATGGACTGCTATCAGTCAGGATTTGATCCAGAAGTTGATTGAGAGCATGCCAGGGAGAATTGCTGAGGTCCTGAAGAAGAAGGGTCAACACTGCAAATATTGACTTGCTGCATTAACTCATTCTAACTGTCAATATAACCTTTTGCTACTCATATGATTGCAATTATATTTCTGTATGTGATAAAAACATCTGACAAACACACATAAAAACCAGAGGGCAGCAGATCATGTGAAAATATAATATTTGTGTCATTCTCAAAACTTTTGGCCATGACTGTACTTCCTCATTTTTTTGAAAAATGTACCCAAAATACCACCAGCTATATGGTACAAGGTGTATATAGTATTGGGGAGAATTGGAATCTCCCTAGAGATTTTAGGAGGCTGACAATGATGCTCTCAGTCCAAGTATGGCAGCAGGCAGCCTAATAAGCAGGACTGCTGCACACAAAAGTGTGGAAAAATGAACGCTTGGTAACTGTGCAGAAGAGAGGAAGAAAAGTACTTTTGCTTTTAAAAAGGCAGTTTGCTCAGCAGTGTGCAAACAGCAATGCAGCTATCAGGGAGCCTTGTAAGGCAGCCTAACAACCAACAGAGCTGATGCACAAAAATAGAGCCTCACCTGTCACTGCACACAGTGTTGTACAGTGGAAATCGCTACCAGCAGAAGCAGTTTTTTTGTTCTTCTTCCCTGCCCAACGCTCTCCCTTTATTAGGGCTGGTGGAACGCACCAAATGATAAAGTAGTAGTAGGTGCGTTTGCAGCCGGGGTCCACTGTGCAGAGGTGGTACACTGCTGCTAGACAATGGCGGAAGAATAGAGCAGCGTGAAAACAGTCACACGTGGGTTACGTCACCCAGTGTGAGCAGGAGCGGACTCTGTTAATTCACAGAGCCGCACAACCACTGAACGTGGATGCCGGAGCCTGTTTAGCTCACAGAGCCCGGCCAAAGAGCGCACAGCAAACAGCCACAGAACTCTACCTCAAGGACACGGGGTTAGAGTCCCTCTAGGCCCACTGAGCGCGCGGCGTCGCTACCACGAGCGCCGCTATAGACGCTGACTATGGAGTGCGGAGCACTTGCACTGAGGCGTGCCGAGTCACTGGTGTGGACTAAAGCCTGACGCCAACTCTGACCTACCTACGCCTAAGCGCTAGCAGGCTAGGCTGCATAACACATGCGTACCAAGGGTAGGGTTGAAAATACAGTGTATCCTAGCGCATGGCCGAGCGGCCATGTGAACCTTTTACAGCCACGAGCGTCCGGGACCTTCCTGGCTTCTTCGGTAGGAAGGCTGGATCAGTTTTTATGATCACCCCATCATCCAAAAAGGTGGTATATGGTGGATTTACAGACATTGCCTGCAGCTCGCAGACACGACGAGCTGAGGTTAGGGCCACCAGGAGTACTGTTTTTAGCGTCAGCGCCTTTATTGAGATGGAAGCAATAGGTTCCAATGGAGACGCTGTTCGTGCCCTAAATACTAAATTTAGATCCCAGGGAGCTACCTTAGATGCTAATTTTGAGGGCCTGGATGTAAAGGAGGCCCGAATGAATCTATAGACCCATGGGTGATCAGCCAGTTTTTGATCAAACAATGCACCCAGGGCCGATACCTGCACTTTCAAGGTGCTTGTGGACAGTCCTTTTTCCAGTCCTTTCTGGAGGAACTCTAGGATTTCTTTTATTGGCATTTCCTGGGCTGTCCCAGTCAATTGTTGGCCCATGAACTGCAAGAATTTTTCCCAAATTTTTTGGTATTTGCGTGAAGTTACCTCCTTTCTGCTAGCGAGCAGGGTGGTTACTAACGGGACTGAGAACCCTTTTGCTAGAAGGAGTCCCCTTTCAAGTTCCACGCAGTGAGGTGCAGCCTGTGAACCCTGGGGTGTTCTACTGGGCCCTGGTATAGCAGATTTAGGGTATCTGGGAGGATCCGCGTCTGAGCCATGTGAACCATGCCCTTTTCGGCCAGAAGGGTGCAATCAAGAATATTCGAGCTCTCTCTTGTCGGATCTTTTTCAAGAATACTGGTGTCAATGGAAAAGGGGGGGGGGGGGGGAACGCATAGGCCAGACAAAATTTCCACCGGTGTAGTAGCGAGTCCACCACCTCTGGTTGCTCTCTTGGATTTAGGGAGTAGAACCTGTCCACTTTCCGATTTTTCCCTGGTAGCAAACAGGTCTACTTCTGGTGTGCCCCAGGCAGTGCAGATTTCTCCAAATATTTTTTGACTTAGGGACCATTCTCCCTGGTGTAGTACATGGTGGCTTAAATAATCGGCCAGATAATTGTCTGCCCCCTTTAAATGTGTACCCGATAAGGACAGAAGATTGTTTTCCGCCCATGCGAATAATTCCCTGGCCTCTGCCATAAGGGTTGCCGACCTTGTACCCCCTTGTCTGTTTATGTATGCTATGACTGTGTTGTTGTCGGATAATATGGTGACATGTCTTCCTTGTACTTCTTGCTTTACCAGGGGAAGGGCTCGCCTTACAGCCGCCAGTTCTTTAAGATTTGAGGATGCATCCCTCATTCCGGGTTCCCACTGGCCCTCTAGGGTTCGTTTCTCTGTGTGTGCCCCCCAACCACTCAGACTTGCGTCCGTGGTTAATACTACTGAGTTTTGAGTAGTCCAGGGCACTGATCTGGTTAAATTTTCGGTGCTCAGCCACCATTTTAGTGACTCCCGCACTTGAGGGGAGAGAATGATCTCCCGGTTTAAATTGGAAGGACCCTTCTCCTGCTTGGATAGGATCTGCTACTGTAGCTCTCTCGTATGGGCTTGTGCCCACCGGACCGCTGGGATTGTTGCTGTTATCATGCTCAGGAGCGACATTGCCTCACTTACTGATATGGCTCGACCGGATTGTATCCGTTGTGTTTTTTGTTGGATAGCCCCAATTTTTCCTTTCTGGAAGAATGCACTGCTGTTTTAATGAGTCCAATTGAATTCCAAGGAATTCTTGTGACTGCACTGGAGTTAATTTGGATTTTCTCAGATTGATCCTCCAGCCCAACCTGGTTAATATTTCCAGGACCTTTAACTGCATCTTCGCAATTTTGCTTGTCGTTTGCTATGACCAGGAAATCGTCTAGATAGGGTACTAGCAGGTTATTCTCCCTTCTTATAAAGGACGCTACTTCCCCGATGATTGTTGTAAATATATGAGGGGCTACTGATACCCTGAAGGGTAGGTACTGGTACAGTAGACGAGTGTGAATTTGAGCTCTCTCTACCACCAGTCTTCGATATTGTTAGTGCTCTCCCCATATTGGGACATGGTAATAGGCGTCGTAAGATCTATTACTGCCATGTAGCAACCTGGGTCGAGTAGCTTAACTGCTGACCCCAAGGTCTCCATTTTGAATTTCTATGTTCTGATGTATTGGTTCAGGGCTTTGAGATTGAATATTGTTCTTAGTGACCCATCTGGTTTTGGCGTGAGGAACAGAGTGCTGTAATACCCTTTCCCTTCTTGATGAGACGGGACTTTTATTAGTACCTCTTTTTGAAGGAGGAGCTGGATCTCCTTTTCTAGCATAGCCTGATTCTTTTTGGCTACCCGGGTCACTTTTAGTCTTTGGGGTGGAAGGCTTAGAAAACTTAGTCGTAGGCCCCCGGCTAACAGGTCGGTTACCCACTTTGAGGTGTGCAATGCTACCCACTGATGGACAAAGAACTGAAGCCTTCCCCCGACCACCCTGGCGTCATTGCTTAGTATCGGGTCTCGGGGTGGTTTTACTAAAGAGGAATCCCTTCTCTCTTCCCCTCCATGGTCTGCCCCGTGTGGTCCTATCGTCTGGCCGCCCTTGGCTCCCTCTGTTCCCTGTTCCCACGAAAGGATGAGAGAGCTTCAGTCCACCGGCGCCTAGGGAAGGGGGGTGGAAACCATTTTTTCTTATCTGACGCCTTTTCTAAAATTTCATCCAATGCTTTCCCAAACAAGTATTGACCCTCACAAGGGAAGGCACAGAGTTTAACTTTTGACTGGAAGTCTTCCGACCAGTTTTTTTTAACCAAAGTGCTCTGCAGCCTGAATTTGAAAGGGCTCATGCACGGGCGGCACCATGGACGGAATCTACTGCGGCGTCCACCAGGAATTCCGCTGCCTTCTGTAGGGAAGGTATTGCCTCCAGCAATGTCTCCCTTCGGCATTTATTCTTAATTTGGCCTTTCCCTACAGAAGACATATATAGGGCAATTGTTAATATATTGTGCTGCCTTACAAAGGCACTCACCCGGCCCCTTTCCTAGGTACCCCGGTAGCTCTTCATCCTGCGCGTTCCTCTCAACTTTAGGATCCATTTTCCTTCTGCTGCTGGTCTGGCTCTATAACACTGGAGTCCGTGTGCAGCCTCTCAGGGACCATTGGCGCTTGCCTCGTCTCCCTTTTTATGAAGGAGCGGTGCGCGCTTCTGGGACTGCTCCCGCCCGGAAGTGCCCATTACACCGCTCCCCCGGCATGTGAAGTCACTTCCAGTGCAACCCCGGAAGCCGTCGCCACACAGTCGGTGCCAGGCCTCCCCCGGCTCTGCCTCCCACTGGAGCGGCCGCCGGGGAGTCACACGAGGAGGACACCGCTCACAGCGCCCACCGAGCTGGGCTGACAGGCGCGCGCCACCGCGCCCCGCTGCCGTCCTCTCCCTGTGGACCTCGGCCTCCTGACCGGACATCAGAGGGGGATCCCTCCGGAGGTACAGGCTCTGCCCCAAGCATTCCGGCTGCAGGAAACCAAACTGGGGAGAGAGGTGCCGCCCCCTTCTTATGTCTCTGCTACAGGTTTCCTGTTTCCTGGGGGGCGGATACCTACTCATGTCTGCGGTGCTGTCATGGGGAAGGGAAAAATACGACCTAGTAGGAATAACTGAGACATGGTTAGACGACAGCTATGACTGGGCGGCTAACTTGCAAGGATATGATTTGTTTAGGAGGGATCGTAAAAAAAGGAAAGGGGGTGGAGTCTGTCTATATATAAAGCCCACACTAAGAGAAGATCTACAAGAGGGAAATGAAGAGGTGGAGTCTCTATGGGTGGAGATACAAGGAGGGAAAAGTAATAAAATCCTCATAGGGGTTTGTAATAAGCCACCAAATATAACAGAAACCACTGAGAATGTTGAAGCAAATAGACAAAGCAGCAAATCCAGAGGTGTAGCTAGGGTTTCGGTTCGAGGGGGGCAAAACTTCTGAGTGGGCCCCTAACTAGGTAACGCACCCTAATAGTGGATGTAGGCGATGACTGCGCTGTTACTGAAAATAATCCCTATATAAAGGCCAACGTGGATATTACCGCAATATCGTCAGTGGTAAATACCATTCCTACAAAACATATGTGATTACTGCACAGGTATAGTTGGTGTCTTACCGCTGACGTTCTTTCTGATGGAATCGTTCACTTTTCACGTCTTTTCCATCTGGCCCAGACCGACATGACAACTCCTCCAGCCAAGACTCGGCTACAGAGAATACAACAACGACATGTTTCACCTCTCATATTCCCGCCCCATCACCATCTATTCCCAACCTGCACAAACCCCTCATCCTGCTGATACCTCAATACTGAGCCGCTGCTACCGTATGTGTCCCTATTACTGCACCTGATACCCCAATACTGAGCCGCTGCTGCCATATGTGTCTCTATTACTGCACCTGATACCCCAATACTGAGCCGCTGCTGCCATATGTGTCTCTATTACTGCGCCTGATACCCCAATACTGAGCCGCTGCTGCCATATGTGTCTCTATTACTGCACCTGATACCCCAATGCTGAGCCGCTGCTGCCATATGTGTCTCTATTACTGCGCCTCATACCCCAATGCTGAGCCGCTGCTGCCATATGTGTCTCTATTACTGCACCTGATACCCCAATACTGAGCCACTACTGCCGTATGTGTCTCTATTACTGCACCTGATACCCCAATACTGAGCCACTACTGCCGTATGTCTCTATTACTGCAGCTGATACCCCAATACTGAGCCGCTGCTGCCATATGTGTCTCTATTACTGCACCTGATACCCCAATGCTGAGCCGCTGCTGCCGTATGTGTCTCTATTACTGCAGCTGATACACCAATGCTGAGCTGCTGCTGCATGTGTCTATTTACTGCACCTGATACCCCAATACTGAGCCGCTGCTGCCGTATGTGTCCCTATTACTGCACCTGATACCCCAATGCTGAGCCGCTGCTGCCGTATGTGTCCCTATTACTGCACCTGATACCCCAATACTGAGCCGCTGCTGCCGTATGTGTCTCTATTACTGCACCCGATTCCCCAATACTGAGCCACTACTGCCGTATAGAACATAATTTTACCTCTATATAAGTCACTAGTGCGACCACACTTAGAATACTGTGTACAGTTCTGGTCTCCGGTGTATAAGAAAGACATAGCTGAACTGGAGCGGGTGCAGAGAAGAGCGACCAAGGTTATTAGGGAACTAGGGGGTCTGCAATACCAAGACAGGTTATTACACTTGGGGTTATTTAGTTTGGAGAATCGAAGGCTTAGGGGTAGTGTTGAGCATTCCGATACCGCAAGTATCGGGTATCGGCCGATACTTGCTGTATCGGAATTCCGATACCGACTTCCGATATTTTTTCAATATCGGAATTCGGCATCGGAATCGGAAGTTCAGTTGATTGACAGCCTGACGTCATCATGATGCGCGGTGTGTGCGCGCATCATGATGCGCCGTCATTTCGGGCCTTCCGGGGGTCTCTGCCGGCCTGCCAGGGGGCTGTGCCGGCCTGCCGGGGGGCTGTGTGGACTGCCCGGGGTCTGTACCGGCCTGCCGGGGGGCTGTACCGGCCTGCCGGGGGGCTGTGCACCCTGTGGGGGTCTGTACCGGCCTGCCGGGGGGCTGTGCCGGCCTGCCGGTGGTCTGTGCACCCTGTGGGGGTCTGTACCGGCCTGCCGGGGGGCTGTGCCGGCCTGCCGGTGGTCTGTGCACCCTGTGGGGGTCTGTACCGGCCTGCCGGGGGGCTGTGCCGGCCTGCCGGGGTCTGTGCCGGCCTGCCGGGGGGCTGTGCTGATGTCCGGGGGTCTGTGCAAGCATCGTCCGATGGGACTACAAGTCCCATCTGGCGATGCCTGCTACCATGACAGTGATTGACACATTAGCCAATGATGGGACAGTAGTAGTCCCATCATCCGGCTAATGTGTTAAATGTTAAAAAAAAAAAATACTACATACATACTACATGCTACATACATACTACATACATGCTGCATGCTACATACATGCTGCATGCATACTACATACATACTACATGCATGCTACATACATACTACATACTACATATATACTACATGCATGCTACATACATACCACATACATACTATATATACTACATACATACTACATGCATGCTACATACATACCACATGCATACTACATGCATGCCACATGCTACATACATACTACATACATGCTACATACATGCTACATACTACATACATACCACATACATGCTACATACATGCTACATACTACATACATACCACATACATACTACATGCATGCTACATACATACTACATACATGCTACATACATACTGCATGCTACATACATACTACATACATACTACATGCTACATACATACCACATATATACTACATACATACAATACATTCATACAATACATACAACATAGAGTAACATACTTACCAATACTTGTCACATTGTTCCCCGAAGCCATTGTCTTTTCCGGAATAAATATTAACATAACAAACCACAAAAATACTCACCCACGATCCGAAGCAGTCCACGAGTGTGTCCCACGACGATCTTGGGTAGAGAACTGCAGCATCAGATGATGCTGCCGTTCTCTACGGGCTGCAGGAATCCAATGACGGAAGGTAGGTATCCTTCCGCACTGTATTCCTCCGCCACTTAAAAAAAAAAAAAAGTCCCTAGTCTCACTTTATGCCATTGCTGTGTGGGAATTTCCCACACAGCAATGGCATAAAAAAAAAAAAGTCCCTAGTCTCACTTTATGCCATTGCTGTGTGGGAAATTCCCACACAGCAATGGCATAAAGTGAGACTAGGGACTTTTTTTTTTTAAGTGGCGGAGGAATACAGTGCGGAAGGATACCTACCTTCCGTCATTGATTCCTGCAGCCCGTAGAGAACGGCAGCATCAGCTGATGCTGCAGTTCTCTACCCAAGATCGTCGTGGGACACACTCGTGGACTGCTTCGGATCGTGGGTGAGTATTTTTGTGGTTTGTTATGTTAATATTTATTCCGGAAAAGACAATGGCTTCGGGGAACAATGTGACAAGTATTGGTAAGTATGTTACTCTATGTTATATGTACTGTATGTCTATGTATGTATTGTATGAATGTATTGTATGTATGTAGTATATATGTGGTATGTATGTAGCATGTAGTATGTATGTAGCATGCATGTAGCATGCAGTATGTATGTAGCATGCATGTAGTATATATGTAGTATGTATGTAGCATGCATGTAGTATATATGTATGAATGTATGTAGCATGTAGTATGTATGTGGTATGTATGTAGCATGTAGTATGTATGTAGTATATATGTAGTATGTATGTAGCATGTAGTATGTATGTAGCATGCATGTAGTATATATGTAGTATATATGTAGCATGTATGTGGTATGTATGTAGCATGTAGTATGTATGTAGCATGCATGTAGTATATATGTAGTATGTATGTAGCATGTAGTATGTATGTAGCATGTAGTATGTATGTAGCATGCATGTAGTATATATGTAGTATATATGTAGCATGTATGTAGTATGTATGTAGCATGTAGTATGTATGTAGCATGCATGTAGTATATACGTAGTATGTATGTAGCATGTAGTATGTATGTAGCATGCATGTAGTATATACGTAGTATGTATGTAGCATGTAGTATGTATGTAGCATGCATGTAGTATATATGTAGCATGCATGTAGTATATATGTAGTATGTATGTAGCATGCATGTAGTATATATGTAGTATGTAGCATGTAGTATGTATGTAGCATGCACTATGTATGTAGCATGCATGTAGTATATATGTGTTATGTATGTAGCATGTAGCATGCATGTAGCATGCATGTAGTATATATGTGGTATGTATGTAGCATGCAGTATGTATGTAGCATGCAGTATGTATGTAGCATGCATGTAGTATGTATGTAGTATATATGTAGTATGTATGTTGCATGTAGTATTTATGTAGTATGAATGTAGCATGTATGTAGCATGTAGTATGAATGTAGCATGTATGTAGTATGCATGTTGTATGTATGTAGCATGTAATTTTTTTTTTTTTTTTACATTCAACACATTAGCCGGATGATAGGACTATTACTGTCCCATCATTGGCTAATGTGTCAATCACTGTCATGGTAGCAGGCATCGCCCGATGGGACTTGTAGTCCCATCGGACGATGCCTGCACAGACCACCGGCAGGCCGGCACAGCCCCCCGGCAGGCCGGCACGGACCCCCTGGCAGGCCCGTACAGACCCCCTGGCAGGCCCGTACAGACCCCAGAGAGGCTGTACAAGGGCAGGAAAGGGTTTTTCTTATTCCGATACCGGAAGTCCCATAGACTTGAATGGGACTTCCGGTATCGGCGATACCGATACTTTTTTTAAAGATCGGCCGATACCATCCGATACGATACTTTGAAGTATCGGACGGTATCGCTCAACTCTACTTAGGGGTGATCTTATTACAATGTATAAATATATGCGGGGACAATACAAAAACCTTTCTAATGATCTTTTTACTCTTAGACTTGTGACGGGGACAAGGGGGCATCCTCTACGTCTGGAGGAAAGAAGGTTTAAGCATACTCACAGACGCGGATTCTTTACTGTAAGAGCAGTGAGACTATGGAACTCTCTGCCATATGATGTTGTAATGAGTGATTCACTACTAAAATTTAAGAAGGGACTGGATGCCTTTCTTGAAAAGTATAATATTACAGGGTATATACACTAGTTTCCTTAATATTGCGTTGATCCAGGGAGCTAGTCTGATTGCCGTATGTGGAGTCGGGAAGGAATTTTTTTCCCCAATGTGAAGCCTACTGTTGCCACATGGGGTTTTTTTGCCTTCCTCTGGATCAACATGTTAGGGCAAGTTAGGATAGGATATGGGATGAACTAGATGGACTTAAAGTCTCCCTTCAACCTTAATAACTATGTTACTATGTATGTGTCCCTATTACTGCACCTGATACCCCAATGCTGAGCCGCTGCCGTATGTGTCCCTATTACTGCACCTGATACCCCAATGCTGAGCCACTGCCGTATGTGTCCCTATTACTGCACCTGATACCCCCTATACACACACGGCCTGCTCCATACACCTCGTACACAGCGTCGGACTGGCCCACCGGGGAACCGGTGGATTCTCCGGTGGGCCCTGGCATCTGGTGGGCCCTGGCACCTGCTGGCATACAGGGCCAGCAGTTGCCTAGGGCCCCCGCTGCTCCAGGGGCCCCCAGCCAGGGGTGTGTCGCACACCACGCAGCTGCTATGGGGGCCCCTGCCAGCGGAGCAGCAGCGGGTGTCAGGAGCCCATGTCCCCGCTGCTAAAGAGAAATGAATATTCACTGCGAAGCAGTGAATATCATTTCACAGTCTCCACCCCCAGAGGCTACGGCCACCAGCCCAATAAGCTGCTCTGCATCAGGGCCGGCGCCGCCCTCAGTCCTCTCTGCTCCTGGCTCACAGCCAGTGCGCGATGACGTCACTACATCGCGCTCCCGCTGTGTGTCTGGCAGAGGGGGAGCTCCTGACACTGAAGCCGGGATCAGCGTGGGAGCGAGGAGGAGAGGTGAGTATTGTGGTTTGTTTTTTTTTTTATATCTCTCTCGCTCTCTCTATCTGTCTCTCTATCTCTCTTATATATATCTATCTTTCTATCTCTATCTATTATCTATATCTATCTATTTCTATATCTATCTTTCTATCTCTATATCTCTATATCTCTCTATATATATATATATATATATATATATATATCTATATCTATTATGTCTATCTATCTCTATATCAATCTATCTTACTCTATCTCTATATCTATTATCTATCTAGCTACCATCTATATCTATCTATATCTAATATCTATATCTATCTATCTCTATACCTATCTATCTATCCGTTATCTATCTCTATATCTTTTCTCTGTATCTATCTATATATCTATATCTCTCGCTATCTATCGCTCTATATCTATCTATCTTTATCTATTTATCTCTATATCTTTTCTCTGTATCTATCTCTCTCTATATCTATCTATCTCTATATATATCTATTATCTCTATATCTATATCTATTTCTCTCTATAGCTATCTATTTATCTCTATCTCTATATCTCTCTCTCTGTATATCTATCTATCTCTATATCCATCTCTATATCTATCTTTCTCTATCTATCGCTCTATCTTTCTATCTAAATCTATATCTATCTATTATTACTATCTATCTATCTCTATATCTTACTCTATCTCTATATCTATCTGTTATCTCTATATTTATTATCTATCTATCTCTCTCTCTCTATCTACCGCTCTCTCTATCTTTATCTCTATATCTATCTATCTCTATATCTATATCTATTATCTCTATATCTATTATCTCTATATCTATTATCTCTATATCTATTATCTCTATATCTATTATCTCTATATCTATTATCTCTATATCTATTATCTCTATATCTATTATCTCTATATCTATTATCTCTATATCTATTATCTCTATATCTATATATATCTGTTTCTCTCTATAGCTATCTATATATTATCTCTATATATCTATCTATATATTATCTCTATATCTATCTATCTATATATCTGTTATCTCTATATCCATATCTATCTCTATATCCATATCTATCTCTCTCTATAGCTATCTTTCTATCTAACACTATATCTCTATATCTATCTCTATATCTCATTATCTATCAATCTCTATCTCTATCTCTCTTTATCCATCTATCTATTGATCTATCCATATATCTCTATATCTATCTATTATATCTATCTATTATCTCTATTATCTATCCATCTATCTATATCTACAGTGCCTACAAGTAGTATTCAACCCCCTGCAGATTTAGCAGGTTTACACATTTGGAATTAACTTGGCATTGTGACATTTGGACTGTAGATCAGCCTGGAAGTGTGCAATGCACTGCAGCAAAAATGTTATTTCTTTGTTTAATTTTTTTTTAAATTGTGAAAAGTTTATTCAGAGGGTCATTTATTATTCAACCCCTCAAACCACCAGAATTCTGTTTGGTTCCCCTAAAGTATTAAGAAGTATTTCAGGCACAAAGAACAATGAGCTTCACATGTTTGGATTAATTATCTCTTTTTCCAGCCTTTTCTGACTAATTAAGACCCTCCCCAAACTTGTGAACAGCACTCATACATGGTCAACATGGGAAAGACAAAGGAGCATTCCAAGGCCATCAGAGACAAGATCGTGGAGGGTCACAAGGCTGGCAAGGGGTACAAAACCCTTTCCAAGGAGTTGGGCCTACCTGTCTCCACTGTTGGGAGCATCATCCGGAAGTGGAAGGCTTATGGAACTACTGTTAGCCTTCCACGGCCTGGACAGCCTTTGAAAGTTTCCTCCCGTGCCGAGGCCAGGCTTGTCCGAAGAGTCAAGGCTAACCCAAGGACAACAAGGAAGGAGCTCCGGGAAGATCTCATGGCAGTGGGGACATTGGTTTCAGTCAATACCATAAGTAACGTACTCCACCGCAATGGTCTCCGTTCCAGACGAGCCCGTAAGGTACCTTTACTTTCAAAGCGTCATGTCAAGGCTCGTCTACAGTTTGCTCATGATCACTTGGAGGACTCTGAGACAGACTGGTTCAAGGTTCTCTGGTCTGATGAGACCAAGATCGAGATCTTTGGCGCCAACCACACACGTGACGTTTGGAGACTGGATGGCACTGCATACGACCCCAAGAATACCATCTCTACAGTCAAGCATGGTGGTGGCAGCATCATGCTGTGGGGCTGTTTCTCAGCCAAGGGGCCTGGCCATCTGGTCCGCATCCATGGGAAGATGGATAGCACGGCCTACCTGGAGATTTTGGCCAAGAACCTCCGCTCCTCCATCAAGGATCTTAAGATGGGTCGTCATTTCATCTTTCAACAAGACAACGACCCAAAGCACACAGCCAAGAAAACCAAGGCCTGGTTCAAGAGGCAAAAAATCAAGGTGTTGGAGTGGCCTAGTCAGTCTCCTGACCTTAACCCAATTGAAAACTTGTGGAAGGAGCTCAAGATTGAAGTCCACATGAGACACCCAAAGAACCTAGATAACTTGGAAAAGATCTGCATGGAGGAGTGGGCCAAGATAACTCCAGAGACCTGTGCCGGCCTGATCAGGTCTTATAAAAGACGATTATTAGCTGTAATTGCAAAAAAGGGTTATTCCACAAAATAATAAACCTAGGGGTTGAATAATAATTGATCCACACTTGTATGTTTAAAATTTATTAAAATTTAACTGAGCAACATAACTTTTTGGTTTGTAAGATTTATGCATCTGTTAATAAATCCTGCTCTTGTGTGAAGTTTGAAGGCTCTAACTTATTTGCATCTTATCAAACCTGCTAAATCTGCAGGGGGTTGAATACTACTTGTAGGCACTGTATCTCTATATCTCTCTATATCTATCTTTCTAACTCTATATCTATCTCTATATCTAGCTATTATCTCTATATCTATCTGTCTCTATATCTATTATCTCTATATCTATCTATATCCATTTTTATTTATAGCCATGTATCTATATATATTTATCTCTATATCTATATATGTCTATATTATTTTTATTATTATTATTATTATTATTATTATTATTATTATTATATCTGTATATCTCTATCTATTATCTATCTCTATCTATCTATCTCTATATCTTTCTATCTATAGCTATCTATCTCTATATCTATCTATCCATTATCTATTTTCTATCTATCTCTATATCTATCTACCTATCGATCTATCTTTCTATATCTATCTTTATATCTATATCTATCTCTATGAATCTTTCTATCTATATCTATCCATTATCTGCTATCTATCTCTATATCTATCTATTTCTACATCTATCTTTCTATCTATATCTATCTAACTCTATATCTATATATCTATATAGCATTATACCCTATGAGGGGGTGCATTATTCCCTATGAGGGGGGCAGTATTATACCCTATGAGGGGGCAGCATTATACCCTATGAGGAGGGCAGCATTATACCCTATGAGGAGGGCAGCATTATACCCTATGAGGAGGGCAGCATTATACCCTATGAGGGGGTGCATTATTCCCTATGAGGGGGGCAGTGTTATACCTTATGAGGGGGGCAGTATTATACCCTATGAGGGGGTGCATTATACCCTATCATTATACCCTATGAGGAGGGCAGTATTATACCCTATGAGGGGGTGCATTATACCCTATGAGGGGGTGCATTATACCCTATGAGGGGGTGCATTATACCCTATGAGGGGGTGCATTATACCCTATGAGGGGGTGCATTATACCCTATGAGGGGGTGCATTATACCCTATGAGGGGGTGCATTATACCCTATGAGGGGGTGCATTATTGTATTCTATGAGATGGCTGCATTATATTCTATGAGATGGCTGTATTATACTATGTGAGGGGGCTGCTTTATATTCTATGAGGGGGCTACCCCAACTCCTGCTACATAATTAAGACATGTACAACCTTATATTATACCCGGATATTAGCGTGTTTTACCGCATAATTGGTGGTCTGGTATTTAACTCTATGCAGCTACATAGTGGGCCCCAAGAATGATTTTCTCTGGTGGGCCCAAGGTGTTCCAGTCCGACGCTGCTCGTACACATACGGCTCAAATCCGTACACCTTGCACACACGGCTCCACTCCGTACACAAACAGCTCCGCTCCTCCGTACACCTCATACACACACGGCTCTGCTACATCCACCCTGTAAATCAATCCTGAGCCCACACAGAAACTTCACCTCATCCAGCACCATGACAACCAGCACAGCAGAGCCCTGTGCTGAAGCCCGTGATCATGTGACCCCCTGACTCCGCCCCTCTTGTGACCTCATCACAGGTCCTGTGCGCACAGAAAAGCTCAGGACGACATTGCTGGCTGTGAGGTGGGGGGCGCACTGCTGGCACCAGGTCCCTCAGCGGCCGGGCACCAGTGTAGGGAGATCGATTCTCCCTGCTCTGCTGCAGAATGTAACTGTATGGGTGCGCTGTGCACGCCGATACAGTTACAGTAGCATAGCTCAGTGGGCCCCTCAGAGTTCGGGGCCACTGCCCCCTCTGCCCCCCCGGTAGCTACGCTACTGAGCAAATCCCAATGAGGTGATTATTATGGGGGACTTCAACTACCCCGACATTGACTGGGAAACTGAAACCTGAGGATCTCAGAAAGGAAACCAATGTCTGTCAGTGACCGAGGATAATTATCTGTCACCACTTGTGCAGGGCCCAACTAGAGGGACGGCCCTTCTGGACTTAGTGTTAAGCAACAGGCCAGATAGAATAACAGAAGTCCGAGTGGATGGCACCGAGGGAACAGTGACCACAATATAACACAATGCCACTTGTCCTTCAGTAAGGCGCCCTGGAAGGGGGCTACGAAAACGCTGAATTTCAGGAAAGCAAAGTGTGAGCAGCTTAGAGAGGAGCTTCACCGAATTGATTGGGACAATGTCCTCAAAAATAGGAGCACAGAAAATAAATGGGAAACATTTAAATCCGTTTTACACACCCACTGCGAGCTAGCCATACCGTACAGAAATAAAAGGGCTAGGAACAGGAGAACACCAATGTGGCTAAATAAGGATGTAAAAAGGGCAATAAAGAACAAGAACAAGGAATTTAGGAAGCTAAAACAAGAAGACAATGAAGAAGCATTAAAAAGTTATAGAGAAAAAATAAAATGTGTAAAAAACAAAACCATTTAGCAAAAGTGGAAACTGAGAGACACATTGCTAAGGAAAGTAAAACAAATCCCAAACTATTATTTAATTATATAAACAGTAAAAAGATTAAAATTGATGGTGTCGGCCCTTTAAAGAACAATGAGGGTGAAATCATAGAGAGCGATGTTGGAAAAGCAAATGTTTTAAATACTTTTTTCTCAACAGTGTTTACACAGGAAAAGGATTTGCCAGGGGAAATGCAGAGTGATAATTAGAGTTGAGCGATACCGTCCGATACTTCAAAGTATCGTATCGGATGGTATCGGCCGATCTTTAAAAAAAGTATCGGTATCGCCGATTCCGATACCGGAAGTCCCATTCAAGTCTATGGGACTTCCGGTATCGGAATAAGAAAAACCCTTTCCTGCCCTTGTACAGCCTCTCTGGGGTCTGTATGGGCCTTTCGGGGGGCTGTGCCGGCCTGCCAGGGGGTCTGTGCAGGCTCCGGTGGTCTGTGCCGGCCTGCCGGGGGGCTGTGCAGGCTCCGGGGGGCTGTGCCGGCCTGCCGGGGGGCTGTGCCGGCCTGCCGGGGGGCTGTGCCGGCATCGTCCGATGGGACTACAAGTCCCATCGGGCGATGCCTGCTACCATGACAGTGATTGACACATTAGCCAATGATGGGACAGTAGTAGTCCCATCATCCGGCTAATGTGTTAAATGTAAAAAAAAAAAAAAAAAAAAAAAAATTACATGCTACATACATACAACATGCATACTACATACATGCTACATTCATACTACATACTACATACATGCTACATTCATACTACATGTATACTACATGCATGCTACATACATAACACATATATACTACATGCATGCTACATACATACTACATGCTACATACATACCATATACATACTACATGCATGCTACATACATACTACATGCTACATACATACTACATGCTACATACATACTACATGCTACATACATACATACTACATGCATACTACATACATACTACATGCTACATACATACCACATACATACTACATACAATACATTCATACAATACATACATAGACATACAGTACATATAACATAGAGTAACATACTTACCAATACTTGTCACATTGTTCCCCGAAGCCATTGTCGTCTACGGAATAAATATTAACATAACAAACCACAAAAATACTCACCCACGATCCGAAGCAGTCCACGAGTGTGTCCCACGACGATCTTGGGTAGAGAACTGCAGCATCAGCTGTTGCTGCCGTTCTCTACGGGCTGCAGGAATCCAATGACGGAAGGTAGGTATCCTTCCGCACTGTATTCCTCCGCCACTTAAAAAAAAAAAAAAGAAGTCCCTAGTCTCACTTTATGCCATTGCTGTGTGGGAATTTCCCACGCAGCAATGGCATAAAGTGAGACTAGGGACTTTTTTTTTTTTTTTTTTTTTAAGTGGCGGAGGAATACAGTGCGGAAGGATACCTACCTTCCGTCATTGGATTCCTGCAGCCCGTAGAGAACGGCAGCATCATCTGATGCTGCAGTTCTCTACCCAAGATCGTCGTGGGACACACTTGTGGACTGCTTCGGATCGTGGGTGAGTATTTTTGTGGTTTGTTATGTTAATATTTATTCCGTAGACGACAATGGCTTCGGGGAACAATGTGACAAGTATTGGTAAGTATGTTACTCTATGTTATATGTACTGTATGTCTATGTATGTATTGTATGAATGTATTGTATGTATGTAGTATATATGTGGTATGTATGTAGCATGTAGTATGTAGCATGTAGTATGTAGCATGTAGTATGTAGCATGTAGTATGTAGCATGTAGTATGTAGCATGCATGTAGCATGCATGTAGTATGTATGTAGCATGCATGTAGCATGTATGTAGTATGTATGTAGCATGTATGTAGTATGTATGTAGCATGTAGTATATATGTAGTATGTATGTAGTATGTATGTGGTATGTATGTGGCATGTAGCATGTATGTAGTATGTGGTATGTATGTAGCATGCATGTAGCATGCATGTAGCATGCATGTAGCATGCATGTAGCATGCATGTAGCATGCATGTAGCATGCATGTAGCATGCATGTAGCATATATGTAGCATGTATGTAGCATGCATGTAGTATGTATGTAGCATGCATGTAGTATGTATGTAGCATGCATGTAGTATGTATGTAGCATGCATGTAGTATGTATGTAGCATGCATGTAGTATGTATGTAGCATGCATGTAGTATGTATGTAGCATGCATGTAGTATGTATGTAGCATGCATGTAGTATGTATGTAGCATGCATGTAGTATGTATGTAGCATGCATGTAGTATGTATGTAGCATGCATGTAGTATGTATGTAGCATGCATGTAGTATGTATGTAGCATGCATGTAGTATGTATGTAGCATGCATGTAGTATGTATGTAGCATGCATGTAGTATGTATGTAGCATGCATGTAGTATGTATGTAGCATGCATGTAGTATGTATGTAGCATGCATGTAGTATGTATGTAGCATGCATGTAGTATGTATGTAGCATGCATGTAGTATGTATGTAGCATGCATGTAGTATGTATGTAGCATGCATGTAGTATGTATGTAGCATGCATGTAGTATGTATGTAGCATGCATGTAGCATGCAGCATGCATGTAGTATTTATGTATTTTTTTTTTTTTTTTTTTAACATTTAACACATTAGCCGGATGATGGGACTACTACTGTCCCATCATTGGCTAATGTGTCAATCACTGTCATGGTAGCAGGCATCGCCCGATGGGACTTGTAGTCCCATCGGACGATGCCTGCACAGCCCCCCGGACATCAGCACAGCCCCCCGGCAGGCTGGCACAGACCCCCGGCAGGCCGGTACAGACCCCCGGCAGGGTGCACAGCCCCCCGGCAGGCCGGCACAGCCCCCCGGCAGGCCGGTACAGACCCCCACAGGGTGCACAGACCACCGGCAGGCCGGCACAGCCCCCCGGCAGGCCGGTACAGACCCCCACAGGGTGCACAGACCACCGGCAGGCCGGCACAGCCCCCCGGCAGGCCGGTACAGACCCCGGGCAGGCCACACAGCCCCCCGGCAGGCCGGCACAGCCCCCCGGCAGGCCGGCACAGCCCCCCGGCAGGCCGGCACAGCCCCCCGGCAGGCCCGAAATGACGGCGCATCATGATGCGCACACACCGCGCATCATGATGACGTCAGGCCGTCAATCAACTTTGAACTTCCGATTCCGATGCCGAATTCCGATATTGAAAAAATATCGGAAGTCGGTATCGGAATTCCGATACAGCAAGTATCGGCCGATACCCGATACTTGCGGTATCGGAATGCTCAACACTAGTGATAATGTAAACTCCCCATTAAGTATTACCTGCCTAACCCAGGAAGAAGTGCAGAACCGCCTTAGTAAGATTAAAACGGACAAATCACCAGGCCCTGATGGCATTCACCCTCGGGTATTAAGGGAGTTAAGTAATGTGATAGACAGGCCTCTATTCCTTATATTTAAAGACTCTATAGAAGCAGGGTCTGTTCCTTTTGATTGGCGGCAAGCAAATGTGGTACCAATATTCAAAAAGGGGTGTAAAAGGGAACCTGGAAACTATAGGCCGGTAAGCTGAACATCTGTTGTGGGTAAAATGTTTGAAGGGTTTCTAAGGGAAACCATTATGGAATATCTCAATGTTAATAAATGTTTAACTCCATATCAACATGGATTTATGAAGGATCGCTCCTGTCAAACTAACCTGATCAGCTTCTATGAGGATGTAAGCTCTCAAATGGACCAAGGAGAATCATTGGATGTCATTTATCTCGACTTCTCTAAAGCATGTGACACTGTCCCACATAAAAGATTGGTAAGTAAGAGGAGAAAGCTTGGGCTAGGGGAAAATGTGTGTAGATGGGTAGGTAGCTGGCTCAGTGATAGAAAACAAAGAGTGGTTATTAATGGGGCATCCTCAGATTGGGCCAGGGTTACTAGTGGGGTACCACAGGGGTCTGTATTGGGCCCCCTACTATTTAATATATTTATTAATGATCTAGTGGATGGCTTACACAGTAACATATCAGTATTTGCAGATGATACAAAAATATGTAAGGGAGTTAACACAAAGGAGGAAAGTTTGCAACTACAGACAGATTTGAGTAAATTGGAGAATTGGGCTGAAAAATGGCAAATTAGGTTTAACACAGATAAGTGTAAGGTTATGCACATGGGAAGGAGAAACAGATGCTACAATTACTTACTAAATGGGAAACTGCTGGGGAAATCAGACGTGGAAAAAGACTTAGGCATCTAAGTCATTAAGAAGCTAAATTGGAGTGCCCAGTGTCAGGCAGCTGCCACCAAAGCAAATAGGGTCATGGGAGGCATTAGAAGAGGTCTGGGGACACGAGATGAAAACATAATTCTCCCTCCGTACAAATCACTCGTCAGACCACACTTGGAGGATTGTGTGCAATTTTGGACGCCGGTGCTCAAGAATGACATTACTGAACTTGAAAGGGTTCAAAGGCGGCAACTAAAATGATAAATGGAGTTGGTTCACTACAATACCCAGAAAGGTTATCAAAATTAGGTCTATTTACTCTAGAAAAGAGAAGACTTAGGGGAGACTTAATATATATGTACAAGTATATCAGAGGGCAATACAGAGATCTCTCCAATGAACTGTTTGTACCAAGGACTGTGACAAGAACAAGGGGGCATTCTCTTCGTTTGGAGGAAAGACAATTTCTGCACCAGCATAGAAGAGGGTTCTTCACAGTAAGAGCAGTGAGGCTCTGGAATTCTCTTCCTGAGAAAGTGGTGATGGCCAACTCACTGAATGAATGTAAGAAAGGAATGGAGGCTTTTCTTGTGAGTAACAGTATAGAAGGTTACAAATAACAGAATATTACAGGTAGATGGTTGACCCAGCTTAGGGGAAGGAATTTTTTTCCCTATGGAGAAAATTGGCTTCTACTCTGTGGGTTTTTTGCCTTCCCCAGGATCAACAATGCAGTAAAAATAGGCTGAACTAGAGGGACATAAGGTCTTCCTTCAGCCTTCAAAACTATGTTACTATGTAATGTTACTGGTGATCACTGTATTACCTGTACACTGACACTATATACAGAGCTCCTGTGTATAATGTCACCAGTGATCACTGTATTATCTGTACACTGACACTATATACAGAGCTCCTGTGTACAGTGTCACCAGTGATCACTGTATTACCTGTACACTGACACTATACACAGAGCTCCTGTGTATAATGTCACCAGTGATCACTGTATTATCTGTACACTGACACTATATACAGAGCTCCTGTGTACAGTGTCACCAGTGATCACTGTATTACCTGTACACTGACACTATATACAGAGCTCCTGTATATAATGTCACTGGTGGTAATAACAGTGCTGCTAGTGTCATGGTTTGCATTCATGATCAGTATGTGGTCTGGAGGTGGTGATATTTCTTCTTGTATGTGGCATTATTGGTCTCGGTATAGTGGACTGTGTTATATATGGCGGTCATTTTTTCTCTCAGATGTTGATTAGAAGAAGAATTTTAAAGTATATAATCACTAATGGCAATTGGTACACAGAGGCTGAGATGCACTTATAGAATTTCTCCAGTGAAAAAAGTAATAAATTCAACAGGATAAGCGATAACATACTGATTGATGGGGTCTGACTGCTTGGACTGACACCGATCGACAAAATGTGGAGCTTTGATCCCCATTAGATTGGATCTCATGTGAAACTTGATGACTGATCCATTCATTGTCTCAGTGACTGCACTTGTTTTTTCTTAATGCCCCAAAAAGAATGAATGGAGGTGCGGTCAGACATCTCACCTGCTGCTGCATTTTCAAATGGGGAAAAAACGTCCTCATTCTTCCAATCGGTGCAGTTTCTAATGGTCGGACAGAAGTGATCACCTATCCTGTGGAGCCCAGGGATCAGTGAACTTAACAGCAAAGCCACAAAAAGAGGATTGAAAATCCTCCAAAAATTCAAGAATACAGGAGAAAATGGTCATCAGTACTTACCTGCCCAGGTCTCAGAACAAACTCCCTCTCAGGATGCAGCAGAGCCTTGTAGTTAAGATGGCGGCAACACAGGTGCAGAATACTGATGAGACCACTCCCAACCCATGGAGGGGGGATTGTTAGTATTAGATTGCACAGAATCTGCTTGTACAGGGCGCTGGTCACACACAGGTAATGCACGGTGTCCGGCTTACAGCATATTAGTGACGCCCCTACTATTAGATCAGGCGGCTGAACCCGGAAAAATGAGGTGCAAAAAATACACAGAAACATGTAAGGTATTGGCCGATATTTTGGCCAAGATATACAAGCTCGCAGCCACGTCAGGGCTCCTCACGCTCGCGCGTCCTAACACTAAACTTAAAAGCAAAGCCACAAAAAGAGGACGAAAAATTTCTTTGTATTTTTTGCACCTTATTTTTCCGGGTGCGGCAAGGCCCAGAATTTTTGGCCTTGTAAACTGTGGTGTCTGTTCACTTGGGATGCATGTAGATAGTGCTGGGCAGCCGCCTGATCTAATAGTCGGGGCGTCACTAATGGGCTCTAATCCGGACACTGTGCATTACCTGTGTGTGACCAGAGCCCGGTACAAGCAGATTCTGTGCAATGTAAAACTAAGCAATCCCCCCTCCAAGGATTGGGAGTGGTTGTCTCATCAGGACCTGTGTTGCCGCCATCTTTGCTATATGGGTCTGCTGCACCCTGTAGTGCATTTGCTCAGAGACCTGGGCAGGTGAGCACTGCTGACCCCTTTCTGCTGTACTAACCCATGGATCAGTGACAACTTGTTTTGACAAAAGAACCCCTTTAATGCAAACTACCGTAATTCTGACCCCAGTTCAGGGGGCGCACAGTAGATGTGTATTACAGTTGACGCTTCACTATAAGGCTGTGTGCACACGCTGCGGATTCTGCTGCGGTTTGCCATTTGCTCCATTGTAGAGATGATAAACCACAGAGCAATCCGCAATAAATCTGTGCGGACAAATCCACAGAGCATTCCGCAGCGTGTGCACTCACCCTAACAGGGATAACAGCTTACATGCATTTGCCTATTACTGTAGGGTGGGCCCCACTATGACCCTACTCAGAGCCCAAGGCTCCAGGGTCCCATGGCCAGATTGTACCCATCATAAGCCTCATATGGGACAGGGAGGGGCCGCGAGCTGACAGTGTCTGCCCCTGGGTCACTGTACAGCACTGATCACAGGGGCATTATTGACCAAGGCAACATAATGAACTGTGGATCACCAGGATACAGAGGAAGACAAAATGTCCCGTGACGTCACACACCAACTGTATCTGGGGGAAAGGACCCTCTCAAAGACGGGTGAGGGGCGAGATTTTGTTTCTGATCCTCAGATCTGCCACTAGGGGGCAATGAATCGCACAGTGCGGCCAATATGTGCGCTAATCTCGCCCCTCCCCCCGTGTGGTCACTGCAGAGAACAGCTCATTACAGGAAGCTAGCAGGAATCCCGCACTGTCTGCCGCATAGGAGCTGTCGTCACATCCACCCTCTCGTCTCCACATCCAGATATCACACACAAGGCCCGGATATGTTATTATCACTACACAACTCATCACGCATCACTGAGGAGAGAGAAAGAAAGGGGGAGCTGCACACATGTGATCAGCCAATCAGTGAAAGGTGAGGGAGGAGCCGGTAATGCGGCACGCCCCATAGTCATCACTGAGTAGTTTTCACTCAGGTCCGCTCACCCTCTATATAAGGAGGACTCCGCGCTGGTTTCTACAGTCATCTGAAGATTTCCTGAACAATGTCTGGTCGCGGTAAAGGAGGGAAAGGTCTCGGGAAGGGCGGTGCCAAGCGGCACAGGAAGGTGCTCCGTGATAACATCCAGGGCATCACCAAGCCTGCCATCCGCCGTCTGGCTCGCAGGGGAGGCGTCAAGCGCATCTCCGGCCTCATCTATGAGGAGACTCGCGGTGTCCTTAAAGTCTTCCTGGAGAACGTGATCCGTGACGCCGTCACCTACACCGAGCACGCCAAGAGGAAGACCGTCACCGCCATGGACGTGGTGTACGCGCTCAAGCGCCAGGGCCGCACTCTCTACGGCTTCGGAGGTTAATGCGTCTCCGCTCCATCCTCACCCCCCAAAGGCTCTTATCAGAGCCGCCCACATCTACTAAGAAAAAGCTATGATCTCCGCTGTGTGATGTGGCCACGGAGGGAGATTGCGGGTATTTTGTGGTGTTATGTGACATCAGCGGTTAAAACAGATGGTTACCTGGATATACAGCGCTATATGGGTCATGAATTGCTGTATGGATGAAATATCTAGAGCGCTTTATAGAGGCTACATCACAGTATAGATATTTACTGCACTCTGAGGGTACACTGCAGTGTATTAATGGGAGTCGTAGCTATATAGCGGGTATTGAGCATTAAATGGCCGCAAACAGCCATTTTTTTTTTTTTTTTTTATCTAGTTCTATATGGAAGGTTTACAGCTGTGTGTGGGGGTTCTGCATTACAGGAGGTTTGCAGCCCTGTACACAGCAGTATATCGAGCTTCACAGCGCTATTTAGATGAATACAGCACTATAGGGGGTGTTAATGATTCTCCGCTCCATCCTCACCCCCCAGGCTCTTCTCAGAGCCGCCCACATGTGTCCTGGAGAAGCGACAATTCCTGGTATCGGATGATTGAGGTGAGGGAGTTGGGTCAGATCCTATTTCTCAGGATCGGTGTAAATCCAGTGCGGAGCGGTCACATCCTGTACCGGTGACTCTGCGCCCCCTTATTAGTGGCGGCTTCCCGGTGTCCAGCGCCTGCATCTCATCACTGTCTCCCTCCTCATTTACCATCTACATGTGGACACTGACCGTGACTTCCTGACTGCTCCTAATACCGAGGACTGTGCGGCTCCAGCCGGCAGCGCTCTCCTGTGCCGGGGCTGATGGATGCAGCCGGACATTAGCGGCTCGTTCCCCTCATGACGGGGGAGGCTGCTTGTGTCTTTTCTTATTTATCAGTAACCGGAGCCTGAAGGGAGAACAGAGGGGAAATCCGCCCCCGTAGTGTACAGCGCCGTCATCCGAGCCCGGCGGACCGGAGAGAGGACTGGAGATGACGCAGGTCCGGAGCCGGTGTATTGCGGAGTGTGGGAGCTCCATCCTCCAGAGGAGGAGACGTCTCGCATACAAGATGCCTACATAAAATATCCATAACTGTGATTGGTGAGATAATGAGCAGCCGGCACCGGTCTGGGGAGTGAGGGGTTAATACAGTCTCACTTTACCGCAAGGTCCACAGGAATAATGGCCGCTCACTCCTGACAGTGATCGGGAAATGGTGTCTCTTCCACAAGCAGAGCACAGTCACTGAAGGGTTAATGATCGAGCGCCGAGAACACGACTGAGCGGGAGATTCAAATCATCAAACGGATCTAAAGCCCCGCCCACAGGAATCGACCAATCACCGTGCTTTCTCCTCCGTTTAACCCCTTATTGCTCCTGTGTCTGCTGCTCGTCATTTCCCCGTGCTCAGCACATCGGGCTCCTCCTGGTAGAACATGTGCGGATTGTATCATCCGATCTGTGCTGGATGCGGAGCCCACACGGAGCCGCCCTTGTATAAGGTTACCAGTTCTCCGTGTGGCGTCCGCTCCGATCACTGCTGGAAGCGGAGTTGACACAGATCAGCCCTGGAGCTGCGGGCACTAGGATTGCAAAAATATACACCCCCACTACGGTGCTGTACATCCACCATCCTCCCTACTAGGTGGTATACAGCACTACAAAGGCTACATGTGCTGTATACTCCCCATCTAGTGCTGCATTTCTCCTCTATAAACCTGTGTCATCTACAGAACACCCGCATATAGTGCTGGATACCCTCCATATAGTAACTGAGGATAAGGTAGTGCTGATACCTACATATATCGCTGTATGCCCCCATATATAGCTAAATACTCTCCAGAAAGTGCTGTGGGCCCTCCATATTGTTCTTTATCCCATCATATATCGCTGTATACCCCCATGTAGTGCTGTAAGCTGCCAAATACTGTTATGTACCGACATATTGTGCTGTATAACCTTCAAGTAGTATTGTATACCGCCATATAGTGCTGACAACCCTCCATATAGTATCGTAGTCTAGAATATAGTGCTGTATACTCCCCTTATATTAGGGTACACCCTCATTGACGGCTGTACTCCCCCATAGAGGGACGCGTACCCTCCATATAGCGCTGTATATTCCACACATCAGATATTGTGGACTCCGCGCTCCTGATCCACAAGCCCACACACTGGATATATATAGGCCAGAAGCTGCAGGGAGCGGAGCCGCCGTCTGTGTCTCCTTCCGACCTCTCAGCAGCTCCAGGTCGTTCTCCCATCGTCCAATCAGCTTCCTGCACGGTACAGATTGTGGTACAGATCCCTGTGATAGTGACAGGTGCCGGGAACAGAAGGAGCGAGCTCCCGCAGCAGATTCATCTTCCCCGATACAGAATGATGTGCGGCCAGGAGGACTATGGGGAGATTCCGGGGCTCTTCCCGGCTCCTTCCTGCCTCCTCCGCCAGTGACGGCTATAGACATGTGGGGGAGATGTCAGTGAGGAGGAGGACACTGACACAGCGGCTCTGCTGCCCGGTCCTGACCGGTAATGGTCGCTTATCCCGGGCAAGGAAGCACAAGGGGAGAGCGGAGCTTCACCTGGCTCAGACAGGAGGGGCGGGGCATGTGACCAGTGTCAGCCAATAGAAGCTCAGGAGGGGCAGCCAATCAGTGCGCAGTGTGACTGTATATATTTGAGGCGGCTCCTGCTTCGGCTTTTGTAATTTTTCTTTCAGCACTTTGTGTTTGTTCTTGATTATATGATGGCAGAGACCGCGCCAGCCGCCGCTCCTCCTCCTCCTGCCGAACCGGCCACCAAATCCAAGAAGCAGCCGAAAAAATCCTCCGCAGGGGGCGCCAAGAAGAGCAAAAAGCCTTCTGGCCCCAGCGTGTCCGAGCTGATCGTCAAAGCCGTGTCTGCTTCCAAGGAGCGCAGCGGGGTGTCTCTGGCCGCCCTGAAGAAGGCTCTGGCTGCTGGAGGGTACGATGTGGAGAGGAATAACAGCCGCCTGAAGCTGGCCGTCAGGGGTCTGGTCACCAAGGGCGCCCTGCTCCAGGTTAAGGGCAGCGGCGCCTCCGGGTCATTCAAGCTGAACAAGAAGCAGGAGACCAAGGACAAGAAGAAGCAGGCGCCTGCAGCCAAAGCCAAGAAACCAGCAGCCAAGAAAGCTGCAAAATCCCCGAAGAAGCCCAAGAAGAGCCCGAAAAAGGCCAAGAAGCCCGCAGCGGCCAAAAAAGCAGTTAAGAGCCCCAAAAAGCCGAAGGCTGCTCCGAAGCCCAAGAAGGTGACAAAGAGCCCCGCTAAGAAGGCGGCGAAACCCAAAGCTGCCAGGAGTCCGGCTAAGAAGGCGGCTAAAGCCAAGAAGCCCGCGGCCAAGAAATAAGCGGAGCCGCCCTGTCCTCATCCCACAAAGGCTCTTATCAGAGCCACCACCTCCTCACTGCAGAGCTGTATGATCAGTGCCACCACCTCCTCCCTGCAGAGCTGTATGATCAGTGCCACCACCTTGTCCTCAGCAGACCTGTATGATCAGTGCCACCACCTCCTCCCTGCAGAGCTGTACGATCAGTGCCAGTACATTATATAATTGATGCTGGGCGCAGTGTCAGGATGGATAGTTATCTGTTGCTAATACGAGCTCTGCACTGTACAGCGCTGTGTACACGGATATGGCCGTGCATTTACGTCAGTGGCGTCTGCTCCATATTCCGAATGTAAGGGATGATGTGAACCGCCTCGTGGAGGAGGCGGGGACAACAGGGGGCGGGGTTACTGGGCGAGAGGCGGAGTTGCTCTTCACAATGATTGGTTAAACACATCATGTCCTTATTGGCTTCTTTTATTTATGCCACAACCAGTGGCGTGCAGGGGGCGTGTTTCCTATAGACCAATGAGGACGCGCCCTGGAGCATAAATACCCTTCTCCCGCTGCTTTGCTTATCACATCTGTTCACCTCTACATCTAGCTATGGCCAGGACGAAGCAGACCGCCCGCAAATCCACCGGAGGGAAGGCTCCTCGCAAGCAGCTGGCCACGAAGGCCGCCAGGAAGAGCGCTCCTGCCACTGGTGGAGTGAAGAAGCCGCATCGTTATCGCCCAGGAACAGTCGCTCTCCGTGAGATCCGCCGCTACCAGAAATCCACTGAGCTGCTGATCCGTAAGCTTCCCTTCCAGCGCCTGGTGAGGGAGATCGCCCAGGACTTCAAGACTGATCTGCGCTTCCAGAGCTCCGCGGTGATGGCCCTGCAGGAGGCCAGCGAGGCTTATCTGGTGGGACTGTTCGAGGACACCAACCTGTGCGCCATCCACGCCAAGAGGGTAACAATCATGCCCAAAGACATCCAGTTGGCCCGCAGGATCCGTGGGGAGAGAGCTTAGATCTTCCCGGGCTCCAACCACAACACAAAGGCTCTTTTCAGAGCCACCAAATCTTTCCAAAAACGAGCTGAGTCCTGAACTGCCGGTTTATGTGCGTGTTCTACATATACGCATCGCACTCTCTCAGGAATAGATGGTGGCTGCGGTTTCTGATATCACAGGTGATCGCTGAGCGATAACTGAAATCTCACGTTTCTCTATTCTCATCCATTGTAAAACATGCGGAGTCTATAACATAACCAACGTTAATATAGGGAGAGGGGTAAGGTGTGTATACCCTCAAAGTGTGGTGAATTTCTATACTGTGATGTAGCCTCTATAAAGCGCTCTAGATATTTCATCCATACAGTAACTCCTGACCCATATAGCGCTGTATATCCAGGTAACCATCTGTTTTAACCGCTGATGTCACATAACACCACAAAATACCCGCAATCTCCCTCCCTGGCCACATCACACAGCGGAGATCATAGCTTTTTCTTAGTAGATGTGGGCGGCTCTGATAAGAGCCTTTGGGGGGTGAGGATGGAGCGGAGACGCATTAACCTCCGAAGCCGTAGAGAGTGCGGCCCTGGCGCTTGAGCGCGTACACCACGTCCATGGCGGTGACGGGTCTTCCTCTTGGCGTGCTCGGTGTAGGTGACGGCGTCATGGATCACGTTCTCCAGGAAGACTTTCATGACGCCGCGATTATCCTCATAGATGAGGCCGGAGATGCGCTTGACGCCTCCCCTGCGAGCGAGACGGCGGATGGCAGGCTTGGTGATGCCCTGGATGTTATCACGGAGCACCTTCCTGTGCCGCTTGGCGCCGCCCTTCCCGAGACCTTTCCCTCCTTTACCGCGACCAGACATCTTCCTGTAGTCAGCAGAACACTATGACTAATGAGCGCAGGGT